>NC_143578.1:132229638-132435847 GCF_048544385.1 Mastigoproctus giganteus
TAAACCGAAGTTTGTACATTGGCATCATTATTGTAACATTTTATATTGCGAAATCATTCACAACGAGTTAGTGAGTAACCCTTCTACGTCAGAGAAGAGTACTGTTATTTATTTTCATTCGAGTACCACCGCTAAGACAGCAGCACTGTTCTACTATTTGGCTTCTCATCAGTGAGCGGATAGATAGTAATAGTGGCATATGATGCAAGAAAGGAAGAGTATGAGCTTATGTAGCATCAGCCAAAAAAAAAAAAAAAAAAATTTCACACAACCATTCCCTCTAAACGTTTGTCCAGTTCCTCCTTGAATTTATTTAACCTATCAACTTCCACAACGACAGATGGAAGTTTGTTCCAGCAATTAACCACATGCTGGCTAAAGGCAAATTTCCGCACATCTATTCTACAACTGTCTTTCCCCAATTTGAATTTATGCCCCCTCAGGTTCGTAATCTGAGCAAGTGGAAGAATTCTATCAGAATTCAGCGTGCTCAACCCATTCAAGGCCTTATACACTCAATCAGATCACCTCGCAGGTGCCTAGTCTCCAGCCGCTGCAATTTGCATAACTTCAGCCTCTCTTGGTAAGAGGATCCCTTCATTCCCCTCAGCAATCTTGTTGCCCTTCACTGTACACGCTCAAGCAAATCTGCATCCTAAAATGAGGCCGGCCTCCAGACCTTTTCCCTGCTAGCAAAATTCCTGTATATCATTGACAAAACCCTATGATCTGCTCTTACTGCCTGTCTGCACTGCTCAGAAAACTTCATATCTGACTACACAATTACTCACAGGTCTTTTTCCACATCATTTTCTACCCTAAGTGTAGTACCACACAGTTGGTACCTTCCTCTGGGGTTACTTCTACCCATATGCAGTAGTTTGTATTTGTCGATGTTAAACTTCAGTTGCCATTTCTCAGCCCATCTGCCCAAATTTTGTAGCTCCTGTTGCACTAGCACACTGCCATTACTGTCATTAACAACCCTGCCAACCTTTGTATCATCTGCAAACTTCGACACTAAGCCTGATATACCTTCATCAATGTCATTGATAAATATACAAAACAGTGGTGGGCCCAACACCAAACCCTGTGGGACTAATAACATTAGTCCACGAAAAGCAGCGTCCATTGATTACCACCCTCTGTCTTCTCCCACTCAACCACCCTTTTATCCATTGTAGCAACTTACCCTTAATACCATACTGCTCCAATTTGGACATTAGTCTTCCATGCGCAACTGTGTCAAAAGCTTTCCTGAAATTCAAGTATATGGTTTCAAAATCATTTTTTGCATCAGGTCCTTTGTTACCACATCATAGTATCCAATCAAATTTGTCAGAGAAGACTTTCCCTTAATAAACCCATGCTGTGTCTGAATTATTGCTGCAGTCTTGTCTAGATGATCCTGCAATGCATCTTTAACCAGTGACTCCATTATTTTACTCGGAACAGAAGTTAAAATAACTGGTCTGTAATTACTCGTGTCACCCTTCGATCCCCACCCATGTGAAATTGGGATTACATTTGCACATCTCCAGTCCGTGGGAACCTCTCCTGAGTCCAAGGATGCTCTCATAGATACCCAGAATTATAAAAATTCAACTATGTAGTAATGGTGAAAATGCACTATATAATGTCATAATACGCTAGACTTTATGATTAGGAAAAAAATACAGATTGGGCATTTGTGTAACTAAATTTGGTACGATTTACGTATTTTATAATTTGCATTATTATATGTGGTGGCAATAGTCAATCATCTGGAGCTAGCAAAATGATTACAATATTATGTTGATTCTTTAAAATATTTTTGAGCGTGATATTTCCAAGGTTTTTTAAGCAGTGTTTTTCATAAAATGTTGGACAGTTTGTGTGGTATGTCATAAGTGGAGAGTTTTCAAATCTAAGTACAAATAGATAATGAAGGTATGCCCGATGTGTAACCGAGGAAGAATGACCTCTTCTTTTAAAGGTTAACCTGAAGTCTTCTGTTAAAGTGTATAGGAGAGTGTTCTGGTTAAGTTGCTAACATCTTTATAAATTATATAACATCACTAGAATAGATGACTCCGCTATACATTTACAACACTGAGACACCGTCAGAACAGCTGTTTGATTTTAGAATATTTAAACGCATAAGGACTCTAACAGATAGCAGAAAAAAAAAAGCGAACAGTTCATAGAAAGGAAAGTGACAAGTATGAGATGGGAAAGCAGCCGTCTGAAACGGAAAAGTACACACAACACACACCCCTTGTCGTCCTACAAAAAATAAGGCACAGCAATCAAACAATCTGGCATGTTGGTGCTCCATGAGGAGTTCAGCTCGAGAGACTGCACAGAAACAACCACTAGGAACAGGCTTCCCACTTTACGAACCCTACGCTTCTTTCAATCCTTTGGTTCCCACGGAGTGAGCCACCCAACCGACTAGACCAGGGGTCTTATCCTGTGTGGGAAGTGAACCATAGTGAACCACCCTATGGTTCACCTCCCACACAGGATAAGCGACCCCCCAGCATAACTTATTAAAACCCATAAGGCTAACCCCCACTAAGCCCCACCAAAACCAACATAACCTAACCCATTACACACTAATCTCCTTTAAGATTTCCTTTACCACCAGATTTAAGAGTCTGACAAAAAAATTGTTTATTTATTTATTTTTAGGTGGTGTATACCATAATCTTCTGAGTAACTATTCTTTCCCTTTCCACCCTTAAAAGTTTAAATATAAAATGTGATATTTAAACTCCCCCTATTAAACATAGCAATAACGTGTCCTTCCTTCCTAAACGGAGTATCAAACTATAAAAACAGAACCTGATTAAGACAGTTACGTTCCCGGAAAATACTGCTGTAAATTACTCCAAACGAACCTAGCAATAGAACAGTAATAAAACACAAACTCCACATTCTCTCCCTCTTACCCAGCAACATTCATACAGATCATCTAGTAATAGGATTTTAGGAGCACCAGCAACTAAGGCCATATTGCTCCGTATATAATGCTTGTAACCTGCTGCTCATTCTGTGGTCGATTTTCTATTTGCTGAACGATAAACCCGTGTTTCCGGGAGAAAAAACCTCGCCTGAGACCGATTAACTCAGCCACGGTGTTGAAAAAGGCCCATAAAAATTCCTTACGTCATCGACGGGACTTGAACTCAGGTCTTTTCCACCCGGTGAGAGGATAGCGATTCTACCAACTGTGCTACACACGAGATCTAACCAATCTGGTTAGCTACCGTTATGCAGTGACAAAGGAACTGGATACAAAAAAATAATTTTGACATCATATACTTATATTTTACTTTGACACTACTCCAATTGAAAAACTGTATAAACTAGAGCAGAGTTGTATTAGGAGCAAGTTACTGCTTAAATAAAAGGATGGTTGAGTGGCAGGAGATAGAATGATTATTAATGGTCAATGTTCTTCGGGGACTAATATTATCAGTAGAGCCCCTCAAGCTTCCGTGCTGTGGCCAATATTTTTAACGACATTAATTAAAGAATATCAAGTTTAATGTCTAAAAGAGTTTGCGAATGATACATCAACGGTTGGCAGGGTACTTAATGGTAGAATGAAGATACTGCAACAAAATTAAGAAAAATTAGGCAGATGGGCTGAAAAGTGGAAATTGAGGTTTAAAATTGATAAATGCAAGATGCTTCATTTGTGTAGCAGTAAATCCAGAATAACAAACCAACTGGGTGCTACTACCACACTCTAGGTAGTGGGGAACGAAAGTGGCCAAAGGGTAATTCTACAGTCTGATATGTAGTTTTTTGAGCAGTGAAGTTTTTTTTTTTTTTTTTTTTTTGGTAGTGGTTGGCGCATAGGCTTCTCTGGCCATAATGCACCTCCTTTGATCCAAGCCCGAGGCGGGAATCGAACCGGTTGCCAGGCAGGCACTTTACCCACCCGGCTAGCTCGGTGGGCTGGAGCAGTGACGTTCTGTCAATGATATACAGGAACTTTGCGAATAGGAACAAGGAGGTGATTATTCATTAGCTTATACCCATTGTATAAGGTAATGGTAAGGCCGCCTCTTGAGTACCGCATGCAGATCTTGAAGCCTAAATTTAGGAAGAATGTGGATCTGCTGGAACGGGTGCAGAGAAGAGCAACAAAAATAGTCAGAGGCACAAAAGGGTAATCTTACTAATAATAGTTCTATAAATTGCAGTGCCTATAAGCGTTTAAGTATTTGACTACTAGGCTGAGTAAATTCCATTCTTTGTGGTCTCTTTACTCTTTCTCGGACGACACACATAAGAGGATATGAATTTAAATTGAAAAACGATAGTTGCGAGATAGATAAGCAAATTTTTTTAGGAGAGAGAGAGAGAGAGAGAGAGAGAGAGAGAGAGAGAGAGAGAGAGAGAGAGAGAGAGAATTATTCATAGCTGGCAAACTTCCATAAAGTGTTGCTGAAGGGAGTTGTTGTTGTTATTTGGTTTTTAGGAGCATTAGCAACGAAGGCCATATTGCTCCGGGGTTATGCGGTGGTCATTCCCTGACCTTTCCGCATCCTCCGTTTTTGGTGGTCACGGGCTCGAACCCCGGTCTAATCAAGAAGCGTGTGCTATGCACTGCTGCTCCTGCCCACCTGGCTACGGAGGCGCCTCTGAAGGGAGTAATTTGAATAAATTTTAGGGAGAATGAGACAAATTATTATAGATGGATGGACAAGTGTGGGTAGTTCTTATTTTCTACTGGTGCTGTATAAGTTTGCTTCTTTGCATCATATGGTAATATTAATATCTTCACCACCTGCACTCAAACTTCAAAGGACAATAGTCCTACTCTCCATTGTTCCACTACGTGTTTAGTGTTTCACCATTTTTGCTACTGGAATTTCCATACCAAATGGTACACCAAAAACCGTCATAAATTTGTAACCACTTAGATCCCCAGCGAGATTTTCGTTCCCTGCCAGTTGCTCCATAGTCTTATTCCTATTCGTGGCTAATTCAGAGAAAATCATAATCCTCAATAGATGAAGAATCTATGAATGCCTTTATCTGAATAATGGAAATGGGCATTTACAGAGTGTGATAACCCTATAATTAATGAATACCCCTGCCATACGTCATAAGGGAACCGATTGGATTAGAAAACAAACCATCAACTTTTTAATGATTAAAAATTGTAGCATATAATGTCTTAATGTTACATCCATAAAATTACCCACCCTGGCCTTTTGCAATAAACTGAATAAATATTTGCGAGAGACACTTTCAAAAGCCCTCGCAAAGTCAACTGAAATAAAAGCGACTTTATATATCCCTTTCTCAATACATACCCCTTCAAGGCCCTTACAAACTTATGATCGAATCTCAACTTCCACGTAAACCTGTTAATATCTAATGACGCCATTTTCCCAGAGTTTAACAAGGACTGGGGTGTCTAAACAATGTCGTACTGCCCGCTATCTCTTCCACTAAGTTACTCACATACACATTGTATTCCTAACCTGCAAAGTTTTTTCCTCTATCCCGAACCAACTCAAAATACGATCCTCAAAATCCTGTAAGACGATAACATATCTACTTAAGTGTTTAAGTAGATATGTTATCATCATATCTGGCAGAGTTTGATCAAATAAATTATGTATCCCATTCCTGATGTTCTTACTGACCTTCTTGTTATTTTCAGCCTCCTATTTTGCTTCCATACCCTCATTGGAATCTGAACTCAACCCGATATTTGTAATCTCACCACCCTAGCCATCCTTTTCCGCGAATTCCCCCACAGAATGTTCCACCACCATCACCGTTTTTTTAAGGGGTCTCGAAAGAGGTTCTTACTCTGTTCATTCCCTCGAGATCCCGCTGCCCAGTCACAGAAAGCAGAAGTTCCTGTTCTTTATCTTCAAACTTCTTGCCATTACCCTCTCGAATTGAATACTCTTAAAGCATTCATGATACCTCTCGGGCTATCACCTCCCAGCCCTGTAATGCAGGAAACTTGACTAAATCTACTGCCACTTCACGATTTTCCATATCATCTGTCCCCCTTCTTGTAATCGCCTCCGTAAAAAATTTCTGAGGACACCTATGAATCGTATGCCCTTGCATTTTCAACAAGGTTCTTTGCACTGCGCAGTCATGTGACCGATTTCTAAATAGTTATAACATTTGGTCCGGTCAAACAGACTGATATGCCCATTACTGCCGATGCGGCTGTTGTTTGGTTTTTAGGAGCATTAGCAACTAAGGCCATATTGCTCCGGGGATATGCGGTGGTCATTCCCTGACCTTTCCGCATCCTCCGTATTTGGTGGTCACGGGCTCGAACCCCGGTCTAGCATCGTATGTACTCTGGTTCTACGCCGTTGTAATTGATAGCAAGCATATAACCCGCCATTATTTCCATGGTATTGGGTACCCATGTCTTCATATCTACAATCACTACTGCTTTCCCTAACCATACAGTAGGGAAGTCATCCACCAGTTTCCTCTCCAACGTGATAACCGTCCCAAACTCACATAATCAATCAAATCAAACTTTGAGAAAACTTAAAACGGCTAATCTTCGAGAAAACATTTAATGTTATTTCAAATTATTTATATAAATTCTGTTTACACATTGGATATATAGAATTCATATATTAAATATATATATATAAATTCTATATATACAGTACAAAGTCAGACTCATTATGTCCTACTTTACCTAACGATTGCAATATGGCAGCGAAAACAATCGTTACTTCTGTGACACATTATTCAGACAACTAGCCACTTAGCCAACTGCAAACTGTACGGTATAAAAGTGTTATAAAATTAATTATATCACAAGTAAATGCGAATAATTTATCCTTTTAGTAAATTAAAAGAACAGACAGCGTATAAAACGTAGAAAGGACGAGTGAGCTTGTCTTTCTTCATCAAGCAATATCATTTGACTAATGCCCACGCTAAAGAAACAGGAAGAGAAGACCGGAAGAGGAAAACAAATGTCTTAAGCCTAACCGACAATAAAACGAATATTTATTAGCACTGAAAGTACTTTGCTTACAAATATAGATCCACTCATATTAACTTCGGTGGAAGTAATTTAATATTCATCAGTAAAGCACTCATTCATTCACAAGTAGCTTATAAATGATCCTAACAAGATGTGGGATCGCCTCGAAGTGTACCTTTATTAACTTTGATTATGACACAAAGAGCTAAAACAATAAGAAGATGCTTTCTTGGTGTGACATCAGATGTGCAATCGGGATGGAGAATGTAGCTGTTCAGAAAACAAGGCGACAAAGGAAATTCTGCAAGATACAGCGGTGCCAGAGAAACTTTACTGTAAGTCTCCGGACATTTAAAATTTTTCAAAAGCAACATCAACAGAGAAATAAGTTGATTATTGATAAATAGAGATGAGTATCCAATTACTGATAAAGACAGTAGCTGATTACTCATTTCTTTCACTATTTAAAGATAACTAGAAAAATGGAAGGTAGTTTCAAGATATTAAGCCCAAAGTTAGTGGCCCACAGCAATGCGCTCTATAAAGATGAGCACACAGACAAGCTACAGAAACAACTATTAACATTTTGCCTATTTTATTTTTATTTTTAGGAAGATTTGAACGAATTCTTGTTCTTAAATGGGTGTGCATAGTAGGTAGCACAATGGATAGTATTGCTGATATTTCACATCGTATGGAAAAGGACTGGATTCGATTCCTGCAGTCGACTAAAACGAGAAATAATTCAAATCTGGAAAGAAAGAACTTTTATGGGAAAACTCAAAGAGCAAAATTTTTTTTTTTTTGCGTTACAGCCCAATTAGTAAGTTTCGGACGAAGGTTGCGTGATTTATTTTCCCAGAAACTTGAGTTTCTCATTCTGAAAAATGAACAAACTGACTGCAGGATAATCGAAATTTACTGCAAGGTATATTTACGCCTCATAACCTTGATTACCTAGGAGAAAACTCTAAAGAAATTGTACTTTTAACATGCTGCTTTGTACTGCGAAATTTCCTGAACGATTTCCAACTTAAAATGAGCGAGACAAAATATTAGGTGCGCAGCTCTTAACCACTTCACGATTTTCCATATCATCTGTCCCCCTTCTTGTAATTGCCTCCGTAAAAAATTTCTGAGGACACCTATGAATCGTATGCCCTTGCATTTTCAACAAGCTTCTTTGCACTGCGCAGCCATGTGACCGATTTATAAATAATTATAACATTTGGTCCGGTCAAACAGACTGATATGCCCATTCTTGCCATCTTTTTTCGGAGGGATTCATTTCGAAAACTTTTTTTTTTTAATTATAATAATCGAGCTTTCAAATAAACTCTTTAAATCTGAAAACTTCTGGTCAAGGACATCAAAAAAAAAAAAAAAAAAATATATATATATATATATCTTCAGCTACATATCGTGACTTTTCAAGTAGACAACAATATTCTTCGAAATACATATTTTTAGTTGTGCCAGATGACCTTCCCGATATAATAAACATGTGGATCAAATACCGCATTTTTTCAATTCCTTCCTGATGAAACGTGGAGAGCGTTTGGTTTCACTTAGATATATCTAGAATGTCATTATCTATAATCTGCAGAGCATAATGTAAAATGTTTAATTAATATTTAGACTCATTTTAGTAATTGGAGAATATAATATGCAATTATTTAGATCAAAATCACCACCAGAGTGAGCGAGCGTGGTCAAAAATAGACCACAGAGCAACTCGATATGACAACCATTTTCGTTGCATTGTTGGTAAATGGTTATCATCGAGTAGTAAATCACTTATTTTCATTATAATGCTTTGATGAAATATATATTTTGATACCGGATATTAATTAGTACCTAGAAAAGTATTTTGCTTATAAAAATAGACACAATCACTTTGGTGACAGTAATTTAATTCTGATCGCCAATTCAGCAGAGAAATTAATGGCGCAAACAACAGTGATAACTGGACAAGGTTTTGTTGAGAACATACCACTGAAATGATCACTAAAACACACACACACACACACACACACACACACACACACACACACACACACACACACTCTCTCTCTCTCTCTCTCTCTCTCTCTCTCTCTCTCTCTCCTCATCTCTTATACACAGACACACAAGGTTCAGAACTGATCGTAATAAGATGTGGGATCGTAGCTAAGCTATGTACAGCGCATTTTCGATCCTCAGAATAACAACACACATTCCTCAGTATTTTCTTGTCATTCTTTGGTGTGGTGCAAATAAACTACCAGCAGGGGTCTGTTCCTGATACGAAGAGCTAAAACATTCCGAAGATGCTTCCTTAGTCTGATATTAGAAGCCGTGGTTATCCCCAACAATTGAGCAAAATAATAGTGGCCTAGTAGGAAGATGGGCTCTACAAAGTCAGCAAATATTTCACCTAAAAAACATACTTCATTACATATAAATGAATTTTAATTACTTTTATTTTGCGTTCTTACATTTATGCAGTATTCAAATTGCACTGTTTGAAGCAAAACAATTATTTTGTATAGCCGTTAAGATCGACACTTCATCACTTTGATTTAATCAAATATTTAGAGAAAAGAAACGGGAGCGGTTTTTTTTTTTTACAGTAAGTCAATTGCACAATATAGCAGTAGCAATAATTAAAACCATTCCCTTTTGATGTATGTGAAAAAGGATTATCCGGAAATGACGTATGAAATTTCAAATTGTTATTAATATTATTATTATTTTAAAAATTAAGTTAGCAGTTAACCACAGAACATTGGTTTCATATATACTTTTATTGCTAATGCATTGGTCCTCGCGGATAGCACAGTGATTACGAAGTCAAACCACGCGAAAAGCTCCAAGTTCGGTTCACGTTAAATGTGTTTTTTTATGGGCTTTTTTCTCTTTATTTGTTTTACACACCGTGGCGGCCGAGTTAGCGACTCCGCATGCAAACTCACTATACGTATAACTATTTTAAAAACACACACGAAATTATAAACTGTTTCATACACTAATGCTTTCTTTCTTATTTTTAAAGCCCACTTTATACAGCAATAGTCAAACGCTATACACATCAATGTAGAAAGTAAAGTAAAAAAGAAAGACAAAATCCGATAAATTTTCTTTTGAGAAACACATTTCACCCTGAAGTTCATTAAGCCTGATTACTACACGTGTATACTGCATTTCCCTCATTTATAACTGTTTATTAAATTTAAATTTCTTATTTAAATACTTGTACTTATTTAAATATAAATTTAAGGACACAGTAAGTGTACATTGCGTTAGAATTCAGGTCCATACACTTGAAATAAGTTACATTACCAGAACTACTCTAACAACTTGAGGTCTAGAAAATGGAACCATACCTACCATCCACTTGTCAGGAATAAGTACAAAAAGCAACATGCTAGAAGCAAACAGATCAAAGAAATAAATTAAAATTAATTAAAATACGGTAGATAGATCGAGGCGTTGAGTTTTGGCAACCTCCAACAGGAATCATTGACAGCTGATGTAATCACCAAATGTAAATGTCATGGTATTACTACATACTGAAAATGCGTGGGTAGAAACTGACGTAAAGAGAGTGGAGGACTCTCTTTACGCGATCTATTTACCACTCAAAAGAGTAGTAAGTAGATCGCGTCAGTCCTCGAATACTGACAACCAGGAGTTCTGGAAAGCCAATGAGGTTGTGCATTTTGTGTTCTTTGTTTCTGTTTGCCAAATATATATACTAATATCAGTATTAGTATATATATTTGGCAAACAGAAACAAAGAACACAAAATGCACAACCTTATTGGCGGCCGTAGAATGTTGGAAAACTGTGTTATGGAGTGAAAGATCACGGTATATGGTTTTCCGATCTGATGACTATGTTTGGATCTGGCGAATGCTGGGAGAACTGTATACAACCATATTTCCACCAAAATTTTGCAACCGTGAAATTTGGTGAAGTTGCTGTCAATATCTCCTGGTGTCTCGTGAGGTGAATAGGGGAAACCCTGGAGCCCGCCAAAAAAAATAATAAATTACTTTGAAGACTTTTGAATTGGTGTCTCGTGATTTGAGCTGGGATCACTGATCATCGTTCCTGGAACAATGAAAGTCATACAGAACATTGACAATGTGAACAATTCCGTCTTTCTACATAATATGGAATATGGTAGCAATATGGGGAGAGCTCTTTTCCGTTTTGGCATGACAATGCATAGTGTCACGGACACAGAATGTAGTGGCATGGTTTGAAGACATGGGCGTGTAAAAGCTTCAGTGGCCTACTCAAAGCGCCGATCTTAACCACAGTAAGCATCTGTGGGATGAACTGGTACCTTGGCTTCGCCAATCCAACACACCCGGAATCATTAGCTGAATTGAACGCTGTGTTGAAGGAGAAATGGACTAAAATACCGCCTTCCTATTATCAGAAATTGGTTCAGCAGACACCAATTTTTCATAACATTATATTTTAACAAAACCGAACCATGTAATGTAATTAATGCCATGTATTGATTATCACAGAACTATATGAAATTTCAAATAAGGAAAATTATGACTGTAACTGTCCTAAGTAGTAGTGATGGTAAATGATGCAAGAAAGGAAGCTACATGGGTGGTAGAGGCTGACAGTTTGGGGAAATTCAAAGGTCAACTAGATAGTCACATATGGGAGGAGGGAAATGCATAGGTTGTCTATGTCCTTTTCTTTTATTATTAATTATTTTATTTTTATTATTTATTTTTATTTTTGGCTGGTGCAGCATAAGCCTTAGGGCTTCCATGCACCATATGCCATTGCTAATACAGGGTCAGCGAAAGTGTCCGTGATTCCATGATAAAATAAAAACGCAAATACTTAACATCAATCAATTGATTTATTTGTTAATATCTACAGGAATATCTCAAGTTTATATCTTAGTACGTTTCAATATGAGCCCCGTTCGTTGCTCGGCAAACATCCAAGCGGCAGTCGATCTCTGTCCATGTGCGCTCAATCATTTCCGGCGTAACGGTTGCTATTGCAGCTGTGATCCTCTCTCTTAAATGGTGCAGATTGCGAATGTTTTCTGCGTAGATGATGTTCTTTATGTAGCCCCACAAGAAAAAGCCTAATGGTGTCAGGTCAGGACTTCTTGGTAGCCAAGGCTGACGACTTCTTGGTGGTCATCTTACTGACACTGACTGAAGCGGTGCGCGTAGGAGTCATTCTGCGCACACTCACGGCGCGGCCAAGGTCACTGTTGAGGTGTCAAATAAAACTTAGTGAGTTACCACACTGTTTACTGCTACGATCACAGCAATCGATCAAATATTTCAGAAGATAATTAAAAGGGCAAATCACGGACATCTTTTTCGATGACTCTGTATATACGCAAGAAAGCAAGCTTATATACAAACGCAGCTATGGGTGGAAAAGCGATTCTATTTCCTTTCACAGTCATCTCCAAACGATGAGGATACAGCGTGTAATTGAGGTCAAAGGTGGCCGACTCGTTATTAAAGATTGCATCAATAAAGGCTTTTTGAAATACGCAAGTGTCGGTTACGACTGTCATGCTTTATTTATATCCCCACGCACTATATTTAGTGCATTTTCACTACACCTACCTGATAGGAATTAAGGCATTTTGCATATGATAATTTAAACTGCTGGCAAAGATTTTCTCCTTCTGTATTTTTATACTGCTTCTATATTATTCAACAAAAATAAAATTTTTAAGTGAACATTTACACATAATTAATTTCGCTGCAAGTGCCAATAGACCTGCACCGTGCATAAGCATATATGTCTGACTTATTGTAGATAAACAGAAACATCCGGGGAAGAAGGTTGGACATTTTCTGAGAACAGTAGTGGCATAGTATTTATTATCATTATTAGCATATGGTGCAAGGAAGCCTGAGGCTTATGCTGCACCAGCCAAAAAAATTTTTTCCTGAGTTCCCAGAGAGAGAGAGAGAGAGAGAGAGAGAAGGGAATCACCAAGAAAAAGAAGAATGATGATATCCAGCTCAGGACCCTGGGTGTGCCAAGCCCATACTCACCGGATGTGAGCCCCTGGGGTTAATTTTTCGGGTCAGGCGCCACCGGTGGTTTTCCCATATCTACTTGCTGAGGACAGGTTTTAGAGCATGCGAAAACGGTAATGTTTTCGCATGCTCTAAAACCAAGAGCATGTTTTCACATGCTCTAAAATTTTTGCACAGCATGCGAAAACATTACCGTTTTCGCATGCTCTGCCAAAATGATGATGATGATGTTGATGATTTTTGGCTTTAATGAAGCAAAAACGTCGAAGCTTATAAAGCGCCAGGAAGAATTGAAATTTACAAAAAAAATTGAGATTTTAGTAACCTTGGAAAAGGTTATCAAAATCGCACCCCCCCCTTGGAAAAGGTTACCTCGTCAAAAGTTATATACAGGGTGTCACAAAAATACACGGTATAACTTCAGGAATGAGTTCCTCATATGTAGACAATAAAAATATTTTATATCAACATAGTTCCGGAACTGGTTGGTTTCCGAATTTTGAAGGTCTGTCTATGACACTTAACTGTTCACATCACCTTATAGTAATTGTTCAAAATGTCCACCTTCTGCCTGAATACAGGCCTCATATCGACGTCTCATGGACTCGCGAAGATGATGCCAAATTCCTGGCATGTTTCGTATTGTCTCACAACCTGCCACAATTCGATTGCGGAGAGTTTCCACATCAGCTATCGGAGTCGAATACACCAATGACTTTAAATGGCCCACAAGAAGAAATCTAGTGGGTTTAAATAAGTTGAGCGTGGAGGCCAGGCAGTTGGTCCACCCCTATACTTCAGGAGTCACAGATCTTGGTCGTCCTCTGTCGGCAGCACGAGTTGTAAAGGTCCCATGTTCACAAAGGCGGCGATGGATACCTTCAAACGTTTTTCTGTCTGGACATCTTCGTTCTGGGAATCTTTCGTGGTACAAACGACGAGCCTCCAGAGCATTGCCATCCGCCAAACCGTACATAAAGTGCATATCCGTTTGCTCCTGATTTGAGTACATGGTCGGAATGGAAAACCACCAGATTCTGTCAGTACCTTGTGATGAAGGAAATCACTTGCGGGAGATAAGATATTCTGGTTAATAACTCGGGAACCAAGCATTTCCGGAACTACGTTGATATAAAATATTTTTATTGTCCATATGAGGAACTCATTCCTGAAGTTATGCCCTGTATTTTTGAGACACCCTGTATATGTACATACATCAATAATTAAAAGGCAAGATAAGAGCAAAAATAAGTTTCCTATTTTATACATGTCTGATCTAATCTAATATTGATAGCGCACAAAAAATTTACAAATTGTTAACACACGGTCATTGTCAGATAAAATCTGACTGAGTGTATAAGGCTTAGTCAGATGGTTAAAAGAGACAAAACATGCACTTATAAAATTTGGACATTCTGTTAAAACATGCTTAATAGATAAAACGGTGTCACATTTCTTGAAAACAGGAGTCAACGGCCCTCAGCAGAAAAGAATGTGTCAGATGACTATGTCTTATGAGGATCCGAGCAAGAACAGCTTCCTCTTTACGATCCCTGTGCAGACTAAACTGCCATGGTTTAGACTAAACCATTGATTACAGGCTTAATCTGATAGAATCTGTTTGTTCCCTACCAGTGTCATTGAGAATAAATCTTATTACAGATTATTTGCCTGTAGTCTGTATAGGAGATTGACAGGCCAAGATTATTCGTCGGGACTGCTGATTTGGCTGCATTGTCCAATTGGCTGGGGATCCAACAGAAACGGATCTCCAGCATCATCGAATCTACCTTCATAGAGAGAGAGAGAGAGAGAGAGAGAGAGAGAGAGAGAGAGAGAGAGAGAGAGAGAGCATATCATCTGCTGAATTCGAGAGAGGATTGGATTATTGTTGTATCTCATCACTGATAGAGCCGGATTGCGCTCAACGAATCGGTATATTTAATAACCCGATGATGTTGGCGAGTTATTATGTGGTCCAAGGCTAACTCTACAGCATGCAGCTCTGGCGTATATGCTGCATTCAGCGGGAATCTGCTCAGATACATACCAAAGTCCTTTACAATGCAGCCTCAATATAATCCAGATCTACCATGACTGCCGCTCCGGCTTCGCCCCCACCAAGTTGACTCACCACTGAAATGACTCCACTATCTGGAAGGGACTTCTTTGTCCCAGGATTGACACTACTCGGATTTGATCCTCTCGGATTGACTCCAAATATATCTTCATGCAGCTCAATACTGAAATGACTTCACCACCTGGATGGGACCAGTCTGTCCCAGGATTGCACTACTCGAATTTGACCTTCTCGGACTGGACTCTGCCAACTATGACTTCACGCAGCATTGCTGCTAATGCCACGTGGTGATCCTGAACCCGTGCTTCCTTGCACGGCCCTGTTTCTCCCCTGTCCTGGTGGGGAGGAGGTGAAGGTTCCCTTGTCTCCTCCCCGCCGCCCCCTCTTTCCTTCTGGTGGGGCATGGGCCTGTCTCACTGATTTTGGGGTCATCTACTCTATCGACCCTATACTTCTGTCTCTCACCCCCCTCCAGCTTTCCATCTAGCGTTCATCCCATGTCAAAATTATCCTAGCCCTATACCCAAAATTCTTAATCCACACTGTATAACTTAAAACTCCTTTGGCCTGACCCCAACCTCTAGAGCACCCCCCTTTTTTTTTTTTTTCCCCTAGCCACTGAAATCCCATGAAATTAGGTGGCAAGACTGCCAGAGGTACTTATTTAAAAATACTGGTCTATCTGGTTTGCCTCCACGGGGCTAAGTGTGGGCAACGTTGGGCCCAGCGGGCCCAGGGGTCCAGCGGCTAAATGGCCAGATGAACAACGATACATCCAACAATATCCATACACTTTTAAATCTCTGGCCTTTACAGTGTTCTGTAACACATGACAATGTAGACAACACGGAGATGGGGGGAACCCCCTGGTGCCGTTAGACCCTAAACACACTACACTATAGTCAGATCAGCAACCAGGACATATCACCAAGAGGAAAAATAAGAAAGAAGTCCCTAAATCAGACAGAGAAACCTGCAGCACCAGCCAGACTAAAGAAAATGAGCAATCCCGAACGATGGAAGATCGAAAACAAGCGGATAAGACAACTGCTCTTGATCCCACCATCCCAGAGGGTACAGTGCCAGAACAAAGCATTATTACAGCTAAATTGGAGACCATACTGAGAGACAACAGCAGTTGGATCTCGTCAATGCTTCACGCAGAAATTATCCTCCAGTGGACAAAGCTAGAGACCATACTGATGGATACGCATGTACAACACCAGAGGATGGTTGCGACCTTGGAAGCCTTCCAGGCAGATGGCGGCAATCAAATGCCACAGCGCGCTCAATCTTACTCACAAGTGCTGAAGAATACTAATAACACCACAAATGCCCAAATCAACGCCACACCTAGGAAAACGCTTTTACCAAAACCACATCTAGTGGTGCTCAAGCCAACAAACCCTGAAGCACACAATACCAGTGAAGAGGTAAAGAAGACGGTCACAGACTCCCTTACTGGAGACTTCAGGAACGCAAGAATAAAATCAATATGGAAAACGCGTAACACCGAAGTCATTATCGAAACTGAAACCATTACTTAATATTAAACAACACTAAGTTCCTACGCTTGGTCTCACTGCTGAGCCTCCCAGGAAAAATGGCCCCTCTATCACTGTTTTTGTTATCGACAAAGAATTGACTCCCTCTACCATCAAAGTTAAGCTTTACTATACCCGTGGCGACATCGCGCAGAAGCAATCTGAAACGTGCAGAAAATGCTCACAATCCACAAATTGCTGGATCAAGTGCAGTGGCCCATGTAGGCTTGTGTTTTGTGAGACCTGTTGTCTTTTAAAAAACTTGGCTCGCGCCTCAGTCCGGAGGCAATCACGATTGCAATGTGCTGCATTCCGTGGGCACAAACTGAACGCCACAGAATGAAAGGCAAGGGACAGCGTCGCGTCTGCCCCTCCTCACTTCCGTCGCCAGCGGGCCACTCCAGCGAAGTTGACTGCAGGTCATCTAATGCAAGCATGTCCGACTCCGCCACAGTTCTCCTACGCCGAGACGTTCAGGCGCAAACTGATCAGGTCCTAGAGCAGCATGAGGAGCGTATGTGTCAGAATTGTAGTAAAATGGGCAAGAAGTTTACCATATTTGAAAATATTCTGAGAAAGACCTGCATAGAGAATACAACCATAAGAGAGTCAGTACATAGGCTGGAAGACTTACAACATTCTATGCACCATTCTGTGTCCTTGGTGCTGGAATCCATCAGTAAGCCCATCCAGGACACAGACTCCTTACCTATGCAAATTGTTCAACACTCGAAACAAATGGTTTCTGACTCCCGCATCGTGCGGCCCCCAACAGAGCCGTTACCTGCAATCCTTTCGCCTTCATCCCCTGCCCTGGAAGTTGCAAAAGCATGGGGGAAGAAATCAGCAATAAGTAGAAGTAATGTGCCTCCCAGAAAGGCAAGGCAAGGCCAGTCTTAGTAAAGAAACCTTTGTCAGCCGAGCAGATCAGAATCGTGATGCAGTTATTGGCTCTAACCCTAACCGACTAGGTATTAAAATCGTGCAACGTAGAGGAAGGAGGTCTAAACCATACAGCATATTTATAAGTCGACTATCCCCAAAAATAACGGTGGAAAAAATTGAAACCCGTCTGAAGCAGCTAGACATACCCGGTACCCCCATCAGGGTTCCCGCCAGGCATTCAAGCTATGCCTCTTTCCGGATCAAGATCAAAGATCCCAATATAGAAAGGTATCTAAACACAGATATCTGGCCTGCAGGTCTCCTGGTGATGCCATCTTTCGGCGACCATAATGGGCAACCAGGAGCATCTCTCTGCATTGCCAGGCAGCAAACCAGACTGTACCTTTCAACATAATGAAAGAAGGGCAGACATCGTGCTGACTAAATCCTGCAATCATCTCGTCAAGTCTGATAAACAGATACAAGTGCACATTACTAGTAGGGTGAGTCCTAGTGCCTCACCCTGCTCAAAAGGAATCCACCTCCACTCAGCCATCATCCTCAGGGAAACGAACCCTAGAAACTTAATCCAGATCAAGCCTGTCAACGATAAACATGTGAAATGCTTCATGCAGAACATCAGGAGCCTGAAGAACAAGCTCAGTGCCCTGATTGACATACTTCTAAGTGCGGACTATGACTTTGTTATCCTTATTGAAACCTGGCTTCACGATGACATGGACATATCGCCTTTAACCACCAACATCGGTTATCAGTCTATTCTGGCAAACAGGAAAGGAGGGGGAGTCTTAATCTGCCAAAGGCAACAGTTCCCTCTGATCAAGTCTTGTGCATGCCCTGGTAACCATTTTGAGGCTGCTATCTAGTCGATGTTACAGTTGCTAGTTTGTGCAGTTTACGTACCCCCACCCGTTGCAGACCAATGTATTACTAATTTTTCTGCTTGGCTCCTGACCTCTATCAAGTACAACCAGAAAGTAATAATTATCGGAGACTTCAACATGCCCCTGCCAGCTGAATCAAAGCTCCTCGATCAGTTAATTTCGGATCTGTCGAGTCTCAACATCCATTGCATCTGTGTCCCTTTCGCGGAGAAGCCAGAGAATCTTTTCCAGCCATGGGAGTGTTGAAGCTGTAATAGTTCTAATTCTATAACCGGAACACTATAACCAACCAAACCAATTGAACTCGATTGAAAAGATCAGGAAAGCTGTACATGATCCAAAATACCTAAAAATTTAAACATTAATAGATCTCTTTAGGCTCTACCCCCGGCGAACTCTTAGTGAAATCGATATAGAGGAAGCTGCGTTTTGGCTCCAGAAATGGTTGTCTTTCATTGCTAGAGTGGCCAAGTCAAAAGTTTGCCCATACTCGAAGCCGTGGTGGTCTAGCATCCTTATGCAACAGTTTAAAGAAAAACAACGGCTACATGCCCAATTCAAGAGATCACCCACAGAAAGTTCATAATCAGCGTACTCAATAGTCAGATACAGTCTCCAGAAATCCAAGAAGCAGGCTATAAACTCGTTCATGCAGAAGAGGATAGTGTGTGGTCAGCGATCCTGGTCGGCCAATCACATCCGGTCAGCGGAATCGTTAGAGCTGGCCGAATGGTGCGATCATGAAACCCGGTTTGTCAAAACAGTGTAGCTGCGGACTCCCCCTGGAACAGTGCACACAACCACATAACTAATCTCACTGTGACAATTGGCGAAGAGGAGCTAATCGAAGCCATCAACGCCCTGTCCAATAAGAAGTCAATGGGAAGTGACTCTTTCCCACCTTCTGCCTTAAAGTTGCCTCCTACTTCATCAGCGATGAGCCGACAAAGTTGTTTAACAGAATTTTACAACAGGGAGTCGTCCCAAACTCTTGGCTAAATTATAGAGTCATCCCAATTGCAAAGGTGCAGAATCCGATAGGCCTATTTCACTCTCCTCCCCTTTTGTCAAATGCCTGGAGAAATGCTTGTTTAAAGTGGTTGCCAATCAGATCCTTCCCCAGCGACCTCAGCATTCACATTATGCGCTCTCACAAAGATCGCCGATAACATGCATACAGGCTCTGAATTTGAAAACCCTTCAAGCCTGGGAGCAAGGCTATGTTATGCATGCTGTTTTTTCTTGATCTGAAAACGGCTTTTGACTCAGTGCAAGTTAAGCCACTTATGTGCCTCCTGGAGAACTACTACGGTTTCACGGGTAATGTCTCGAAGCTACTCAGAAATTTGCTGACCAAGAGGAGCCTTACCTTCCAGCAAGGGAATAACTGCATCACACAACAGGTGGAAGTTGGTATACCCCAAGGTGGATCGTTGTCGGCACTGCTTTTTTCAGCGATATTTATTCCACTAATGAATGAAATATGTGTTTATGGCCTACGCCGACGACATTGTATGTTACCTCTCAAGCTCGGCTAACACCTCACCTCCCTCCCTATCGACTCCATTCTTCTGTCTGTCGCCTTGCCCCAGCCTTCAGTCTCCCTCCCACTCTACCTGCAAGCAAGCGAAAGCCCCGCACATCCAAACCTAATACAGCCAAATTAGATTCGCCCACAATTTTCGGTCTCACAATTCTAGCACAACCACCACACGATCACCTCTCAAATTTTTTATTTTAATTTTTAATTTTTTTTTATTTATCTAATTTCTTTTAAATTTAAAAAAAAAATTTTAGGCCACTGAAATCTCAGGAAATTAGGTGGCAGGTCCTGTCAGAGTACTTATTTAAAATATTGGTGTACCTGGTCTGCCTCCATGGGGCGAAGTGTGGGCAACGTCTGGCCTCAGCAGAGGCCTGGGCTAAATGGCCAGAAGAACAACGGTACACAACACTACTCATGTACAATATCCATACACTTTAAAATCTCTATCTTTTACAGCGTACTGTATCACACGACAATGTAAACTACGCGGAGATGGGGAAACCCCTGGTGCCGTTTGACCCCAAACACACTTTACTTACCTCACCAGACCAGGCAGAGGAATTATCGAATTCTGTCATCCTGAACAAATATCTCTCCTCTTTCTGTGAGTACGCTACCTATTTTGTGCCTCAAATAAACCCTGAAAAATCCAAATATGTCATCTTCTCACCTAGAGCACAAGCAGACCTCAATCCAGCAGCCTCTCTGCAGCCCTCCATTGCGGGGCATGTTCTCGTCGCCCTCATTCAGTAAAATTCCTAGGAGTGGTAATGGACGAAAACCTAACGTATAAGGAACAAATCTAGCAACTGCGTTCAAGAGCATTACGGGCTTTCTGGGGTATGAAACGTGATCTCTGTAGAGTGCACAACAACGAAACAGTCAGAAAATTTCTCCTCTACCACTTTAGTTCTATCATCAGTTATGGTATTGAAGTTTGGTCGGCTGCTCTTATGTCCAGTCTGAAGACGCTCTGGGATCTGGAATTCTGGGTCCTAAAGTTTTTTTTTTTTTTTTTTTATGTAAACTCCAAAACACGAGAGGTATTAGAACCTATAGTACTTAGTACCGCGCTTGGGTTGGAGGTCGAGAAGACGAAAGAAGATATTTGTTGACATTGGACTTGAACTTCTGTAGATTGTAATTTTCAGGAAATACGTATGAAGGAAGGTTGTTCCAGAAAACGGCAGTTAAATGAATAAACGAGGAAGATGAAAAGTTGGTTCTGTGAGTTTGAAGTTGGACAGTAAATGGATGTTGACTTGTGGCTGCACGTGTTCGAACTGTTTTGAAAGAGAGAGCGGGAATTATAGAGGCCAATTCAGAAGAACAGTGCCCATGGAAGTATCTGTAGAAGAGGAATGCAGCAGAGACAGCGAGTGCAGACAATCTGTTAGAGATGAATCATTAATTAACCTAACTGCCCTCTTCTGAATGGAATCAAGAAGCCTGAGAGAGGTTTTGGGGCACCACCACAGATGTGGGAACAATATTCCATGGTAGGGAGGATTTGCGATTTATACAGAGTGAGCAGCTGTTTGGAAGAAAAGTAACGCCGAGAGCGAAAGAGAAAACCAAGTTTTTTAGATGCAGAGGAAGCAATATTTGTAACGTGCTTGTGCCAAGAAAGATTAGAAGTCAAGGTAATCCCCAAAAGAGATATATCATTTTGCCTAGAAATCGGAGAGTCACCAAAGATAAGCATAGCAGCAGAAGAATCCTTTTTCCGAGATATAAGAGAAGACTGAGTTTTAGAAGGGTTGAAATCAACTCAGTTGTCTTTGCCCCACTGGAGAATTATCTGAAGATCGGCATGTAAGGAATTGGTAGCAGGTTTTCGAGAAGTTTAAGCTGATTGAGCAGCGAAAGGTTTCTCAAAATGGAAAGTGGAATGCAATGTGCTATCATCGGCAAAACTATGGATAGGATTTCTAGTCAATGGAAGAAGATCATTAATATACAAGAGGAATCGGAGCAATATGGCCTTAGTTGCTAATGTTCCTAAAAACCAAATAACAATAACAACATACAAGAGGAAAATAGTGGGGGAAAGAACTGAACCTTGGGGGATACCGGCATTAGTGGAGAAGTTAGAAGACAGAGCGCCATCTACCATCACCCTCAGTGAGCGATCAGAGAGAAAACTGGATAACCAATTACGAAAAACAGTTGGCAAACCATAAGATGGAAGCTTGTTTAGAAGACCTTTATGCCAGACACGATCGCAAAGCCTTTGAGATGTCAGGAGCAACTACTTGTGTTTCACTGAACCTTTCCATTGAATTAGTCCATAAATGGGTAACATAAGCCAGAATATCACCAGTGGATCGACACTGACGGAATCCATACTGGCGATCGTTGATCAGACGGAAGGTTTCTAGGTAGTTTAAGAGTTGGCGGTTAATTGATTTTCCATTACTTTAGAAAGAGTAGAAGTAATTGGAATGGAACGATAATTGGATGGGAGGGATTTACCCTTTTTAAGAACTGGCTGGATATGAGCAAATTTCCAAGCAGAAGGAAAAACACCTTTGAAATAAGAAAATGAAAAAAGGCGACATAGAACAGGAGTAAGTTCGGGAGCACAGGTTTTGAGAACAAGGGGAGAAATACCATCGGGACCTGGAGCTTTCTTAGCATCAAGATTCGTCAAAATCCTTCTGACATCCTTTTGACGGAAGACCACTGGAGGAATTGAATGGAGCGTGTTGGGAATTGTGGAAGGTGTTTTACCAAGATCATTAATACACGAGTTGGAAGAAAAATGGGATGCTAGCAGATCAGCTTTATCCTTGGCTGAAGTGACAACAGAACCATATGGTGTGGACAGAGGTAGGAGCAGAGATGGGCGAAAGTTACGACCAATAGCTTTGGCAAGAGACCAGAATGCTCAGCTACCATTAGGGCAAGAAGCAAGTTTTCTACTCTTAGCCTGTTCAAACTCTAATTTGGACGGATTAATAACTGCTTTACAATTGTTGCGAGCTTTAGTGTAAGCAGAAAATGAAACTAAAGAATTAGAAACAAGCCAAAAAAGTGGGCCAACAATTGGGCTCACCTACCCTATACAACATCAAAATCACAGCTCTGCATAAATCTGAGATACACTCCCATCCCAACACCTGGCATATGCGAGGAAGCTCACAATGGCGCTTAATCTGTGCTCCGCTGCTCTCGACTTCGTTAACATCTGGGAAATCGTAGGCTGGAAAATTCCTGATAGAGCCCTCAGAAACCGTCCAGTGCTCTTTTCTAACCTGCAGAAGCTCTCGACCTTCAAGCGGCACTTTCCGAACAGCATCATCGGCGCGCTGAACTCCGCAAACATTGATTTGGATGTGTGGTCCAGAGATTCTGTCTACAGAGAAGAAAAGCGCAAATCCATAGTGAAGTGCAGTCAGCTTTCCTGCAATTGTCAGCGGACTAGTCAACTCCCAGTGAAAGTCTATAACTATAAAATCTATGTACTATAATAGAATATAAGCTCTGTATAATCAATCTATTATAATAACTATAAAATACATTTATTGCAATATTAGCTGTGTATATTGCACTGTCTATGTATTCTATGTATTTGCTGTGTACCCACAGAGTTTTTTTATGTACTGAATGTAATGTGTCCAGTTAATTGTAAGATTCCTCTGGTTGCCTGTAGCGGGAATCGTGTCCTACATTTCTGTGAATAAACAATTTTATTATTATTATCTGCGAGGAGATCTATAGAAGAAATTTACAGCAAGTACTCCCCGACAGAGATATGTTAAAACTGATCACACTAAAATATCAAACCAAGAGTAAAAATGAAGTTCCACAAACTGGGTCATCGAACTGGCACCTGAGACTTGGTAAGCCATAATCAGACAAACAAGGGTGTACATAAACTGGGGATCCCACCGGTTCATAGAGCATGTAGCGGTTTCTAAGTGCTTAACGTGTTGTCGCTTTGGGCACACAACTCACACGTGCATCCAGGCGGTAACTTGCGGCTACGCGGAGAAGGGGCACAATTTCAAAAACTGCCCGAACAAAGACAAAGATCCGACTTATGCTAACTGCAAGTGGCACAAACTTCTTCACTCCCATTCACTCTGAGATAATAAGTGCCCCGTATATCTGAAGGCAAAGCGTGCCCAACAACAAAAAATCGACTATGGGGACACTGCCTAAAAAACATAATACCACCTGTATCAAATTCCTGCAACTAAATGCTCAGCGAGCTAAAGCTGTTGCTGCCAAGACAAGGCAAAGGGTTGAGGAAGACAACTATGATATACTGCTCCTCCAGGAGCCATACGCTTTCGCCAATGCCGTACGTGGATACCCAGTGAACTACAAGATCGTCCAAGTGAAGGTGAAACGCTCTGGACGGCCGTGGTCGTGCGCAATCCCAACCTGACCGTTACGAAGATATCTCACCTGTGTTCTACATGGGCCCCCTGTGCACATATTATCTGATCCTTGGGGGATTTTTACGTAATATCCATGTACTGTCGTACAGGAGAAGACATTCTGTCAGTATCTAATACCTGCAGTATGTTCAAACAGAACTGCCAGGATCCAGAATCCTCATTTGCGCGGACCTAAATTGCCGCTCACCCATGTGGCACAGCGAAACCTTGGAATGCAGAGGCTGCAGAAATGGCCAGAGCATGGAGAATTTCTCACAAACAGCGGCATTGTGGTCTTAAACCGTCCTAACAACCTGCCTACATTTTCCTCAACTCTCTGGGAGTCCACCCTGGATGTCACTATGTCAACGAGATCTTTTGCCAACTACATAACTGACTGGATGGTCCAGGATGACTGGACCACTTCAGACCACTGAGCCATCACTTTCGAAATGCAGAGGTCCATCCACCGAATACCAACAAACAACCAAAAGTTGGACAGTTACGCAGTTCACAAGGCCAACTGGGACAGCTTCAAACAAGCCATTACTACAAATGCACAGAGTCTGCTCACAAATAACCTAGAAAGCCAGAACCCAGATCTGCACCAGCAAGTTGTTTCTGAAGCAATAATCAATGCAGCCAACCAAACAATCCCAAAAGATTCCACGACCGGGTGCAGTCCCGTGGTGGTCCCGAGAGCTGGAAGTCCTCAGAAGACAGGCTAACCAGAAGAGGCGTGCTTTTCAAAGAGCAAGGCGGTCCTGGCCGCTCCCAGAGGTTGAGTATCATCAGCAACAGTACCGGGAAGCCAGGAATGCCTACACTGCAATGATCAAGCAGCGGAAAAAGCTGTCCTGGGAGCACCTGGTTTCCACAGTGGGAAACACTGACCCATATACAAGATTACAACCAACAAACTACCCAGAGGGGAGGTGACGACATCTACAAACCCCCCCATGGGAAATATGACCAAAAACTGGCAGGAATCCATAAACAATATCCTCAATGTCACCTTCCAAACCCTAGATGGCCAAGACACCCCGGAACAACAGCTGCTTAGCAATACCAACGACATCTATCAATCTGACCAGACAGAGGAACCATTCATTCTCCTAGAACTCCAAACTGCAGTAAACAAAATCAGAAACAGAAGAACACTGGGGATAGACATGACAGGCCTGATATTTTCTGAGCCAGAAATTGTCAAGAAGGTGGCAGAGTACATCCCAAACCTGCTTCTGAATCTATATAACCACTGCCTTTGCTCTGGCTGCTTCCCAACGAACTGGAAGATGGCCAGCATTAAGCTCATATTAAAAAACCCATCCAAGCCGCAACACCAACCAAACCCTATCGTCCGATTGCACTCCTCTGTCCTGAGCAAGGTGATGGAACAGATGCTTAGAGAAAGAATTGGGGCACACCACACCCGGGAACAACTCCATGCACCAAACCAATTCGGTTCAAGCCGGGGAGATCCACCGTCCACGCATTGGAAAATATCCTGGGTCTGGCCGAAAACTGTGATCAGAAATACCTTTTGGTCATCTCGGTAGATTTCGCGGGGGCGTTCAACACCTTATGGTGGCCAAGCGTCCTCGCACGACTGAGAGAAACGAACCTGCCGGGTAACCTCTTCGCTTGCCTCTGAACGATTTGAATAACCGAAAATCACATTACAGGCCCCCTACTTCAGGCTGGAACGTCAAATGTATCGTGGATGTCCGCAGAGCTCTGTTCTTAGTCCATTTTTGTGGAATTACGTCCTCGAGGAGTTTCTTCGCTTGGACCTTGGAAACGTCCATTCGCAGGCCTATGCAGATGATCTCACTTTGATCCTCGCCGCCAACTCCAGGGCTCAGATGGAGAACCTCGCTAACAGAGCTCTAGGAACCCTTTTGATGTGGGCTGAGAAGCACAAATTAACCATCTCTCCGACCAAAACCCAGTCCATATTATTAAAAGGCTATCTAACTCCAACGAGACCACCACAAATAAAAATTTATGACAGGACGATCAGGCTGAAAACTGAGTTAAAATACCTAGGCGTCATCCTGGATAGAAATTTATCATTTGTCCCTCATCTCAACAACATCCATGCAAAAATAAAAAAAGTACACGGCAATGATCGCCAGGGTCACTCGCCGGGACTGAGGAGGCGCACCCTTGCACTCTTCTACAAGGCAATCTTCATTCCGATCATCACATACGCCGCAGGTGCCTGGTACCGTAAATCCTCAACAGCAGTGAACCAGAAGAGACTGGACATAATCCAAAGACCGATCCTTTTAACCATAACACGTGCCTGTAACACGATGTCAACTCATGCACTTCAGGTGATTGCTGGGGCTCTACCCCTAGACTTGGAGATTGCCCGTGTGGGCATGCTCTACCATCTGAACCGTGGAACCAGCACTACATTCATGAACTTTACCACAGATCCTGCCAATAACCGATCCATGGAGAAAAGGAGACTACAAACCATCTGATGACCATCTGGCAACAACGCTGGACAGACTCCACAAAGGGAGAAATTACACGAAAGTTCCTGCTAAGTGTACAAAATACATATCCACAGTATCTGTCCTGGTTCTCCCCAGGCTTATATACAACCTACCTCTTCACAGGGCGTGGGGCAATCCGCTGCAAACTAAATCTACTGGGAATTATTGATGACCCAAGGTATGCTTGCGGCTCCCTGGAGTCCTGGCACCATCTTATGTACGAGTGCGAGTTGTACGAAGATCTCTCTGGTTTACTTGTCACCCAACTTCATTTTATACCTACAAATCAGGAGCATTACCTACTGGAGGATGAAATCACCTACAGAGCCTTTTTTGAATTTGTCCAAAAGATGTTTGCTAGACGCCGGACTTCCGCCACCTATTGATCCTAACCTACTGAATCCACCTTAGATAAAGCCTCAAGCCCTGGTCAAACTGCCACAAGGAAATCACACACCCTGGAAGAACCAGGCTGTAACAACAAAGTGCAAACCAACCAGTCATTACGTCATAGTCACCGCAAAGAACAGGACATTTCCCAAAAGTGACCACCAAAACCGGACCAGACTCACTGAACGGACCTTTACATTTTAAGTGACAATCAGATGGCTATCAGACTCAGACCATAACTACGACAAACTGGAAGATGGGTTACCATTCCCATGAGTGACATTTCTTAGACCGGACTGGACTCACTGAACAGGAACTCCTAAGAAGACTTTCCCCAGCTTTGATGTTGAAGGCCATCTTGGCTCTCAAAACCATGCTCCCTTGCATGGTCGTTTCTTCCCCTTTTCTCACCGCGGGGGGAGCTGACAGTTTCTTTGTCTCCTACCCCCGCTGATCCTCCTTCCATCTGGTGGGGCATGGGTCTGCCCCACTGACACCTTGGGGTCGCCTTCTCTGTTAACCTCATATTTCTGTCTGTTTCCCCCAGCCTTCAGTATCACCCCCTGCTCTCTCTCTCTTAAAAATTTACATGACTAGTGGTCAAACCAACCCCTAGTAATCGTACCCCACAATCGAAAACTTAATTAACACAATTTTTAATTACCTCGGCTAACCCTATATCTTCTCCCCCCCCCCCCTTTTTATAGTCCTTGCCACTGAAATCTCAGGAAATTCGGCGGCAGGACCTGCCAGAGTAAATAACTATAATACTGGTGTACCTGGTCTGCCTCCACGGGGCAGAGTATGGACAACGTTGGGTCCCATTGGGAGCCCAACGGCTAAATGACCAGAGGAACAATGGTAATCTTTTCCGTTAAATGCTCCTTTCTGCTAGCTCCCTTCACTCTCGCAAGAGTGCAGACACTCCGACAGGCGTTTTATACTGTCCCTGATCCGGCTTCCCGTGCGTGGACGGATGCTAGGAGGTCCTTTCCTGGTGATTGTGCCTCCCGGTAACCAAGGGACCAGTCGAATAACACACTACTCACATAACCCACACCGACTGGCTTTGCAAACTACATCATCACAGAGTACTAGCGGATTTGTGGGAAACCATACCGCCTAATAAAATACACTACGTCCACTATGATGTTATCACTGCCCCACAGGGTGTTATGTCCGTTAAAATCACCAAGAAGTAAGAAAGGGGGAGACAACTGCATTACAAGATCATCAAGGTCTTTCTGGGAGATGACAGTTTCAGGTGGTAAATAAATAGAGCAGATGGTTAAAAAACTATATTAGGGTAACCCCGTAATTCTTACGTATACGCATGTGTATTGTGTCTGTAAATTGCGTGTGTTCTCTGTTCGATTTTCCTGTTTTGCTGAACGAAAAAACCCAGTTTCAGGGGAAACAACCTTGCTATCTATGCCTGAGATGACTAACTCAGCCACGGAGTGAAAAAAGCCCATTAAAGTTCTCTTATTGCAAACGGTTATGGATGTATGTATTTGTGTAGGGCGGCACCTGGAAAGTTATTTCATCTCCGCCTCGTTTCACTTTTAAGATACAGGATTCTGTAGAAATGGCCAGAAATGAACTGGCTGTTAGGCTACCCGGAATCAGCAGGTCGAAAACGCGCCACCACCACGGGAAGGTTGATCAGGGGCTACCAGCCAGCGGTAGCAGAAGAGAGGGATGTCAAGAGCCCAACAAAGTTCGAGTCAAAGACTCTAGAGAAAAATTGTTAAAAAAAAAAGTATCTTAACAACTATACAAAAATTAAACACTGAGAGCAAACGGTTAAAAAAAAAAAAAAAAAACACATTCTAAGCCGAATTACTACAGCTTCTACGTTGGCTGCAAGTCGCTGAGGCTGAAATGGGGTCTAGTTGTCCACTCGGAATGCGACTCTTCCGTGAGCAGGGCCATACCAAATTCTATCCTTACGAATAATACGCGTAGTAATGTTAAGCATCGTGGAGTCATTATATGCCCTTAGATAAGTTTCCTGTAAGCAAAATCAAGATGCTTCGTGCTTTTGCAGGGAAGCCTTGATGTCTTCTGCATTTTGTCGAAATCCACAACAATACCACTAGGAATTTAGCCATTACGTGGGTTTGGTGGATGTATCGGTCAGCTTCCGAAGTGCTGAGGGCTTACTTTTATCTCTTTTGGGAAAGTATGAACGCTGTCCTGTGTCCATTTCCGCCTCCGCAAACAGTTCCAAGACTGAGTCATCAGTTACCCCCCTTCGTTTCGACATCCATTTTTTCTTTTATTGCCGCTGACAGTTGAGTTTTCTGAATTGTTACTTTTGCTTTTGGTAACGTTAGAGCAGAAGGAGAAAATTATATTGGAGTGGCAGCTGACTGAGTTTTCTGTGCTGGTGTCCCTAAGCTCAGTACATAGCGAGCAATGGGAGTAAATGACTCTTTTGGTGACATCGTCATTCCCGTTTGAGTCCCAGTTGACATTTCTTGGCAGCCTTTTCAGCACATGTTGCCTTATTGCTATTTACCGGTTTAACTTCTTTTCTGGCCTCCTGGTATGAGATTAGTCGTTATATTTCCTTTTCTTTTTTTCCACTTCTGGCATGGTGCTCGGCTTGGTAGTTAATGATGGGTTTTGAATCTACATGATGTGATGTTTGTTGCTGATGGATTTTAGGAGCATCGGCCGTGTTCCTCCGAGTATATTGTCTGCAAATTGTGTGTAGTTCTGAGGTCGATTTTCTGTTTGCTGGACGAAAAATCCGAGTTTCGGGGTGAAAAACCATGCTACCATCGCCTGAGACAGATTAACTCAGCCACGTTGTGAAAAGACCAATAAAAATTCGTCCTGTCATCGACGGGATTCAAGGAGTCACGAGGTTACATGTTATATTCTGATGGTCCTTTGTACCACATTTTGCGTACGAAAGGACACCACTGCAGGTCATTTGTGAATGTTCATGATTCTGGCACTTGACGCACCTTAATGGGTTAGGAAAATATGAACTTACTGTGAAGTTCAGATAACCAGCTTTAGTCTCGTTTGGAGATATTGGTGTGTTAAAAGTTAGGAAATAAGAGAATTGGTGTGTTAAAAGTTTCTAATCGGGAATCTGTTTCCATCCCTAAGTACGAACATCCGCTTTGCTGCTGTCACTCCTTTGCATTTTAGTTCCGAACAGATTTCCGCCCCAGACACTTAAAGCAAAAACCATTCCCAGATTACGCGTCGGGTTACTACAATTGGTGTTCTCCCCAATAGATGTTGCTCGGAGCAGTTATTCAGAGTGCCTATCAGGTTTTGTCTCAATTAGGATGCCGCCAGAACGAAGCCGTTTCACCGATTTAGTTGAGCCTGCTAGCCCTTCCAAACCCTTCTGTATGAAGAAGGGCAACATTTTTCCTATGGTCTTTTCATTGGTGGAATGAACAATCAGGTATCGAGGTGTTGGACCTCATGTATCTTCGGTTCTGAGTCTTTTTGCTGAGATAGCATTTTCTGGGTTATTGGTATATTTTTCGGTAGGGACCTTGCATGGATTCCACAAGAAGAATTTAGACTATCAGGATTAATAGTGGTTTTTATATTTGTTCAATGCCCGGGCTCCCCATCCACGGATCCTAAATGGGACATTCATTACCCGGCAAGCAATAAATGAGTTCGGGAATGGACCATCAGGTCTACCCAGACACTACGCCCGCACCTTCGTCAGCCTGAATCCTGTCTCTCGAACCACTGCAGTAGGGGCATGGCATCGACACGGTTGATCATTGCAGGCGAACCTGCTAGCCGATTGATCCTAGCCAAGCCATCTAGGATTATCCGTCTTGTCGAAGCAGGGGCCAAAGTGGTGTGCTGAAGCTGGGTCCCTCAACCATGGATCCCCATTTCCCAATTTCCATGGGTCGCAGCGCATTGCAAGCACGCCGAATTCCTATGGTGTTAGTCTGGAACCTAGGCTGTGGGCGTTGGATCCCACTGATGCTAATCTGGAGGTCCAGTGGTATCACTGGGAGATCTCCTCACAGGGTACAGGTGTCCACATCGAGGGAGCGCAAACGGTGATGCTATACTGCAAGTTGCATAATAATAAAAAAAAATTCCGTCGTTGTTGTTGTTGTGCATTAGGAGCATCGGCAACTACGGTCATATTGCTCCGCGTATATTGTTTGTAAATTGTGTGTTCTCAGGTCGATTTTCTGTTTGCTGTAGAAAATACCACGCAACCCTTACCCGAGACAGACCAACTCAGTCATGTTGTGAAAAGGCCCATAAAAATTCCTCCTGTCATTGACAGTACTGGAACTCAGGTCTTTTCCACCCGGTGTGTGGAGGACGGCGATATATATTCCGTAGAGTTATTTTAAGTGAAACTTGATTCTACTCCCATATTTCTTCGCAGCGTTTAAAACGATATTGTAACTAGCAAAATTTCGGAGTGCATGATTCGGCAAATGGGTGTCAAACAAACGCCGCACTGGGACTTGCGGGATCCCGAGCCTGCACTGCACTTGCAGAGTCTAAAATTTAGTGTCGTGCGCTTTTAAAAAATAACATAAATATTCTGTTTATACACCGACACAACTATAAGGTCATTGGAGTTCACAAAGTGGGAGAAAACAAAAACATCACCGTATTTAATAGTTATGTGGGCTTGAACTACGGTGACTCAAACGCACGTACTTCTGTGCCACCTCGCTTGACCATTCAGCTACGGCGGCCATGCTCTTTCCCCCCTTCTCTTTAGACATGTACTACAGCCCTACCCACCATTTCTTATGACAACCATATACATACATAATTATCAGTTTTGTATATTCGTTTAAATAAATGAGTATATAAACAAACAGCAGAACTGGTATACAGTATATTTTTAGACCATGTGTGTGTGTGTGTGTGTGTGTGTGTGAGAGAGAGACAGACAGACAGACAGAGAAAGCACTATCCGTACTTCAACGTATACTTATCTCTTCATCTGGTGGACAGTTGGAACGCACAAGAGCAGAACAAAGAATCGGCTTGCAAACAGAAGCTTCATTACGATGCTCAAGAGCGGCTAGAGTAATTAGGGGTGAACAATAAGCTCGCTTCGCGCCATTTATTAGTGCAACAAGGTGCGGGAACGCTTGCGGGCAAAGGAGCCTCAACCGCATTCTGCCATACGTGTGAAAAGTATTACCTCTGACGTTAAACGCAAGGGCAATAGAGCGCATAATATAATCAAGCTACTTCCGACCTGGTGGAAACGTATGCGCAGCCAAGAATCGACCATTTAGTCCGGGAAGTTGCAGTAAGAGTAATGGGGAACTGTTTTGAAAGGGATTTTCTGATTGCAGGGTCACATCTCGACAGGGCTGTTCTTGTTTGATAACGGACTTAACACTTGAAGCCAGTCTACAAACATTTCGGTATGAAGATTTGTATTCATGTTTTGGGGACCATTCGGTATTACGTATTCCGGTCTGTCACGCTTATTAACATAGTGTAAAGGTGGCTTATTGATTTTTGATTTGACTATGCTGTACGCACTATGGGTTTTCCCATCTGCAGTATAAAATGTATAATTCAGCAAGAATAACATTACTGAAACTCAGTGGCAACCAGATGCGACAATTTTCTAAAATTTAGATTGGTTAATTATTACTTAAAGGTAGAAACGTTTGTTTTCATTCGGAATTAACTTGGTGTAATTTTGCTCGCCTTATCAGAGGGTTGCGCCAAAACAGTACTAACGAAAAAACAGACAAGAGAAGAAAGCAGTGTAAGAGAAGTTACTACTGGAAAAGGACGTTGTAAAACATGAGATTCAGTGGAATGAAATAAATATGTCATTAATCTGGGTTCTCGCACTGGTTTGTAAAACATTTCCGCATAGTAACTTTAGTGTTCCGCTATATGCAGCCAAGGTTATGTTAATAACATAACGTTGTTAAGTTTCCCTAAATCACATGAATTTTTAGTGGTTTATCCTCCATGAAGATATTTTTCATTTAATTTTATATTTAGAAGCTTGTATATTTATGCAGATGTTTAATAGCAAATAAGGTTGAGAGCATGCCCCTTATGGAAACCTTGTGTAAAAAGTATCACATTAAGTTAAGATCCCACACGAGGGGCCCTCTACCCAGTTAGTAACAGCGACTAAACCTTTCCTGATTAAGTCTCATGACAGGATTAATTTGGGAATCGAGAAACGTCACCAATTATTAAGTAATTGGTGACATGTGGGAGTTTAAATTAATTAATGTAATACTTTTTATCCAATGAAATTCACTTAATAACAATCACAGTAGTTTAGTACAAATTACTGGCATCTAATTAAAATAAAATATCTCCCTAGTTTTACGGTTCATCTACTTCTTCCAAATATTTATCTAATCCCTTTTTAAACATACATATTTCTCTTGCTACAGGACAAGCTTTCTAATAGTTGATTACTCACTGACTAAACAAACTTCTCGAAACCGGTTTACAATTATCTTTCCTTAATTTTTGAATATGTTCTGTCGTCTGCATCACTAGAAAGAGAAAATATACTGTCATCATTAAGAGGACAATGAAATCCCGATGCGCAGATACCTAGTTTCCAAACTTTGCGGTTAGGAAGTGGAGTCTCTTCCTGTATTCGTAAATTTTTGGGTTCAGAACTAGTCATATTGCCCTCCTTTTGTATCCTTTCAAGCAAATCGATATCGTTACTGAAATTAGGTGTCCACACCAATATACTATATTAAAGGTGTGATCTGATCACCTATTTGTACAACAGGATAAATACACAGTTAAAAGTTCTGTATATTATTCACAGCATTTCCCCTTGCTGCTGCTACTACTACTACTACACTGTTGGGGGAACTTGATGTTGGACTGTATTACAACCCCCAAATCCATTGACTATGCTACTCACCACTGGTAATTTAACTTAGGATTACTGTGACCATAAGCACGACCTTCTACTTACTAGTATTTAAACATAATTTCCACTGTATACCGGGTTATATAATCCATTTAAATCGAAGCATTGCCCATTTATAACCACTCTGTCTTCTACCAGTCAACCACCCTTTATCCATTGTATTCTACAACTTATGTACAACACGTTCATATGGGACTTTCTCAAACTATTAAGCTATGGAAATTTTATTCGTATATTGCTAGATACATGAAGAGGATTTATAAGGAATTATTTATATATTTAATTTATATATTATAAATATAAATTTTATATGCATTTATTACTACAAAATAATACAAAATACTGCAAATTCTGTTTGAGGCTATTGTCGTTGTTAGATTTCAGACCGTATTGCGCCATTGCATTATGTTTGAAGAAGTTTGTTCGTGGGCCTATCTGAATGTTGAAAAATCGAGAATAACTCACAGAAAACACTACGCCCTCCGCCTGAAGATGCCTTTAGAAATTCCTCCAGTCTATGACGGGACTCAAACTCAGATTCCTCGAATTGGACCCAAATCCTTCCAAACATGTGACAAACGTCAAAGCCACCATACTGTAACACAGGACTTTTTGAAGCAAAAGTTTTCACAGCTTCAACTTCATTTTCAATCAAGATAACTGTATACTACTTTGTCGCCCAACACGTCATGCTGTAGTTCTCATAACTTGGAAGATAGCAGCAGCAGCATGCTGTAACTGACATTTCAGCTGGAGTAATATTCAGGTGTCATTTCAAACTACTGCTTACAACTGTATATTTAGCTGTAGTTATTTCGGTTTCCTAAGTATCTATTCACTTTTCCTTTAAAACCACCTACCTTAATTAAAGAAGTGTTAAACATGTCTGAAAAGCTTATTCTCTGTGCTTCAAAAAGCTGTAATTAATTTTTTTTCAGCATCCGATTATCAGCATATCCATAGATCAATCTTATCCGATTGATCTACGGATATGCTGTTAAACCACGCGGAGAAAGAAACTACAACTTCGCCGTTAATGCAAAGCACTCAAGAAATATTTCTGTGAACAAACTATTCTATATAATTTTTTTTTTTTAAATTTAAAAATGGCAAATTTCGAAACATTTATTTTTGAAAAATAAATGAGACTTAGCAATGCTAGTTTTTCTATTATTGACGGTACTTTTTTACCCTACTCAGCCTTCGTTGTGAGGGGAGGAAGAATTTTGAGGGAGTTGCTAATCCTCTTTTACCTGTTTCTACACTTTTCATTACTGGAGGGAGGAGGGTCTTAACGTCTCACTTGACTACCTTAATGTTTTGATTTTTTTAGAAAAAGAATTTATGGTTTCATCGGCACGATTTTTTTTTTTTTTTTGACGTTAAAAACGTTTTTAGTGGCGTTATTCCAAAAATTTTATAACGAAAAACCGTCACGAAAATTTATTCCAGCTTAATTTATCTTCTACTGGACCAAATTTAATGAAATTTTTCATGGAGCTTCATCTTAATAGTGGAAAGTAGGAACATGTGATCAAGGAACTGAGAAATGCGTTAATTCGAAAACGCATCTGGTTTCAAGTCACCTGGTGTTTTCAGATTGAATGTACTCTTTTCATTACAATTACACTCTTAGGCTGGAAAAGAGTTGTGCACATTTATCAAAACCTTCTTCAACTTGGACATGCCATCAGATCTTTCGATAAATACTATACGTAATGGAACAACTATAGATGGTATATTTAGTCGTGAACTCTTCAATGTAAAAATTATATATCCTACTTTAGTCATCACAGACCAATACTTTCAGTAACCAATATGTAATTATTATTAATAAAATAAAAGCATTGTTATATTATTATCCATGAATTTTATTAATATCTGAAAATTAAACCGTTTTTAACGCCTGCCGATGATCTTAAATGTAAAACACTTAAATATGCTAGCGGCAAGACACATTATGTACCTGCTACAGATTTTGTTTTTAATATTTAAGATGTTTATCTTACAAAATACTTATTTTTAGGTTTACAAAAATAACTTTTATGATAATCGAGAGTACATAGAGCTATTTATTTAGTGAGGATGGGATAATTGACCGATACCGGAACCAAACCTCTAATTGTTCTGCCTACCTAGTGAAGTCTACTGTGGTTTTCCCTCTTGTAGGGTTTTAAATTTTTTTTTCCCAATTTTCTATGCTCTCACCACGAATCTTTCTTATTTTTTGTGCTTGGATCTGCACTTGGGAGAAGACGAAAAAAAAAAAAAAAAACACAACAGAAAAATAAAATAGTTATTTTACGTCTATAAGAAAAGGCACAATAATGTCACAGAAAGTTTCTTAAAGAAACTTAATCTGCAATCTTAAAGAAAATAATTATCGACTTTGGTTTTGCAACATCGCTTTCGCCAGCAAAGTAATACACAGTGTTCTCTGAAACACTGCTGAGAAGGCTTGCTAAATTAGCTGGTCTGAAGAAAATTTGCATGTTTCAGAAACGCGGATTTTCATCCCGCCAAACAATCAATCGACTATAGGAATACACGCAATAGTTTTTAGTATTCCTTCAATATAAGTTCTAAACAATCAAATCCAACTCTAAATCAAGAAATATCGCTGTTGCTGTTGTTGGTTTTTAGGAGCATTAGTGACTGAGGCCATATTGTTCCGTATATACTGAAAATTGCATATATTCTGGGCTCAATTTGCTGTTTGCTGGACGAAAAACCCGGGTTTCCGGGAGAAAAAACCATGCTACCCTCACCTGAGACCGACGAACTCAGCCACGTTGCGAAGAACTCCCATAAAAATTTCTCACGCCATCGACGGGACTAGAACTCAGATCTTTTCCACACGGTGTGGGAAGGGCGACGAGGGCAAGAAATATTGCGAAAAAAAAAGAAAAAAAAACACATTTTAAAAACGAAATTAATCTCTCTTAACAACGAAATGGTTTTTATAATTTTAAGTGCAATAATATTTGAATGCTATTTATAAGTGAATTAAGTAGCAAATTTTATCAAAATGTTTTATACTACATGTAACTTCTATTGAAGCAGGGTAAGGTGAGGAGAATTCAAAAATACAGCGGTAAGAATATCAGTTCGAAAAAAAAGGTTCGCGATAATTGTGTTAGTATTAGTAGTGGAAAGTGATGAAAGAAAGTTAGCTTTTTTTTTTTTTTTTTTTTCCTGTAAACCCCAAACACGAAAGGTATCAAAACCTATAGTACCGTGCATGGGTTGAAGGAGAAGTATGGGGGAGGGGTGCCGGAAACTTTGCTCTAGAGACTAAACATGGGTTTCACCACTTCAAGCCTCCAATAAGCAAAGTGGTGGTATTTCACCGGTTGATGGAAGTCATCTACCAACTGCTTATAGAGCATCAGCAAAAAAACCCTACCTCACCCGTCCATCTCCTTCAATAATTTGTCTAGTTCTTCCTTGAATTTATTCAAACAACCTACTTCCATCAACAGATGGAAGTTTATTCAGACAATCTAGACGACCTGCTGGCTGAAGGCAAACTTCCTCACATCTATCTTGCAACCATACTTCTTCAACTACAATTTTTACCCCCTCACGTGTGTAGTCTCAGCAAGAGGAAGAATTCCTCAACATTGAGCTTACCCAATCCATTCAAGGCCTTTATAACCACCGATCTCCCAACACCGGGTGGAAAAGACCTGAGTTCGAATCTCCTCAATGACGAGAAGAATTTTTATGGGTGTTTTTCACAACGTAGTTGAATTAATTGATCTCAGGCGAGGGAGGCATGGTTTTTCTCCCGGAAACTCGGGTTTTTCGTCCAGCAAACAACAACGCGACCACAGAATACACGAAATTTACAGATATAATATATATATGGCGCAATATGGCCTAAGCTGCTGATGCGCCTAAAACCTTATAACAACATTTAAGACTTTACATTTCAATCAGATCTCTTCTCAGTTATGGTATTTGAATGTTTCAACTATCCAGACGCTGCAATTTGCAGAACTGAAGCCTTTCTTGGTAAGAGCCCTCTTCTGTTTTCTTCACTAATCTTATAGCTCTTCTCTGCACCCGTTCCAGCAGATCTACATCCTTCCTAAAATGAGGCCTCTAAACTCGTACACTGTACTGAAGATGGGGCCTAACCATGGCGTTGTACAACGGGACAGTGACCTCCTTATCCCTGAGAGAAAAATGCCTGTATATCATTGACAAAACCCCATGAGTGGTAACAGAGAGACAAATTAATTGCGGAGATGTAATGAAGAATGAACACGAAAAATTACTTTGAAATAAAATCGAAATATGCACACAATTTATTTAAATACAACATTAACAACATTCTCAGACAAAAACAAACCTAAAAACAGAGCGCAATAACATGAAAACACAATAGTATTACAAAAGTTGTCAAGAAACCTTACCATACAAAGCGAGTAGCGAACATCATTCTTCTATATAAAACCCTAAAGAATATATGATAGAGAACAATTTATTGCAAGAAAAAGTTATTCAAAAAGAATTTATTTCCAAGGAAATGTAACAGAAGTTCAGAGGTCAGCCTGAATCATAGGCCTTAAGAAATGCGTCATAGTCAGAAAAATGCAGTCGACTACATTTTCATCTTGAAGATATAATTATCTTGACTCCATTTATTTACTTCCAAGTCATATTCTTCTGGGTGCTACTATTTTCTTGGTCCATCCTTAACAGGCAAACAACCATTTTCCAATTCAGTGTTGAAGCGAGATATCGTTCCAAGCACAGCAATTGCTGGTTTTCTCTCAGTGATCGTACTGGAAGCTGGTTCCATCTAGCGGAGTTATTATGTAATACTGTTTCAAGTACCTTTAGCCAATGCAAGGAATTGGTTGGCAAAATTAATTTTCCTTCGTTCTGGAAGGTGGAATTCACGCATAGATTTCTCACCGAAAAGAAGTTTCAGCTACTTGAATCCCTGCATTTGCAAATTAGTGAATAAAATCAAACAAAACACAATCTGAGTTAATCTTGGTGTAAATGATACTGTCTGAGACTGCACTGGTTTGGTTTAGAATTAGTTTGATCTCTCCCACTTTTGGATCTCTTGCCCTTTATGGCGTTTTGATTTTTTTTTTTTTTTTGTTTGTTTCAAAAAAAAGCAGAAAACGTACCTAAAAGAGAATCAAGTCATCCATTAACAACCCACTTGCGTTACAAATGGTGGTTTCTTCCTTCATTTCACTTTTCATATTAATTCTCATATCGTTAAAGTCATTTGTTCCTAAATACAGTATCAGAAACTTATTCTGTCATACAAAGCGGTTTCTACAGAGCAAGATGACGAGTATAATTTTACTATAAAGACAAATTTGAAAACGAAATGCACGAGGCATAATCCTTATGGGTTTTGGTAATTAACTATATAATATCGGTGTAGATACACCGTAGTTAACCCATAAATTTGAACTACGTAAGTAGTGTAAAAGGCATAGTTTTAATTGTATCTCATATTGTGGTTGCCTTCACAACGAGATAGCGGTATTGCACTACTTCAATAAATAACGCTTCTCTAGTAGAGAAGAATACTGTTATCTATTTTCAGAGGATACCACCACCCAGACGATCGTTTCGAAGCTATTGGGCTTCATCATCAGTGACCCACGATATCAGATACAATTAAAATGATGCCTTTTACACTACTTACGTAGTTCAATTTATGGGTTTAACTATGGTGTATCTACACCGATATTATAAAGACAAATATAAATATGATTACGTCACCAAGGCTGTTGATATGCTAGAAGAAACACTAATTACCAAAAAAACATCGTAAACCCTGTAAACAACAATGAAACTTTTTTTTCAACAGAAATATTAATGGATTTAGTGTATTTTTCACAGATGATTTCGAATGTATCGCCCACTTTTTTCCTAGCGCCCTCAATTAGAAAGGCATTTCATGTTTTAGTTGTCTCGCGCTTAGACTTTGGTCTATTCTGCTGATTGAGAAATTCTGGAATGAGAAGTTTTCTAGATCTTGCTGCAGTCAGACGGATATGTATATACAAACCTCCCGGACAGGTCAATCATCAGTTGTAGTATTAAGAGCTGACGCAGTTTCATATCAGTAAACTAGTGCTCTTTTTATAGATTTTGGTGTCAATTGCAATTAAACGTGATTTTATAATGTCACATCAGTGCGTTAATTCACTAATTCGCTTCTGTTATGTGTGTGTAGTAATTACACAATTAAACTCACTGACAATCTATAATGCTCATGCTAAAGAAAGTATACCAGGGTACCTGCCCACTCAAACCGATGAAAAGCCAACTAGCTTGGAAACGGTGCCGTCGTATTGTTACTTATTCTCGGTGGTGATGCCCACCTAGAATAAGTAACAATAGTCTTCTCTATTAGTGAAGCGTTACTTATTCGGGGTAGTGCAATACAATGGGCAACTCGTTGTGAAGGTTATTATTATTTTTGGTTTTTAGGAGCATTAGCAACTAAGGCCATATTGCTCCGGGGACATGCGGTGGTCATTCCCTGACCTTTCCGCATAATCCGTATTTGGTGGTGACGGGCTCGAACCCCGGTTTAATCAAGAAGCGTGTGCTACGCACTGCTGCTCCTTCCCACCTGGCTACGGAGGCGCCCGTTGTGAAGGATGAGCACTATGAGATACAGATGAAATTAGTGGAGTGCACGTTAGAGATTGTTAATATATGTACTGTACAAGATAATATACAAAATGTCTCATTGCATACATATACGCCATACTGCAGATTGATTATCACAGAAACAGAGAACCCGTCATCGTCGGTTTTCCTTTCAAGCCAAGTGGCAGATCCCCGAAAAAGTCAAGTCACTCAGATTGTAGCTACGCAACTATAGGAATTTTTTATATTACATTTTAGACATTTTTAACAATTTATATTTCACAGATTTAGCTAGGTGTGTCTATTGCTAATACGTATACTCTAAATTCCGTTATAGCCTTAGTGTACATATTGCTGTTGCAATGGCACCAACCCATAAACCACATAATAAATATAATATATATTATAAACTAATTACTGATTGGTGTATATGAATGGGATGATGCATAGGCTGGCTTCCTTGCATTATTTTGCCAATACTAATGAAGCAAAAAAATTAAGAACCATCGCAAACCAATACTAAAAGAGATATATTAATACGACTGACCCCCATATTTCCGTGAACCTAAGCACCATTAGTTCTGTGTCCATCCAAAGCTGATTTTTGACTTTTCCAAAATTGTAATTCGAAAATACTAAGTAGTTGAGAAGGAGTTCGCTGTAGCACGAATAAAAGTTTTCATAAATTACGAAAGGGCAGCAGAAAAAAAAGAGGAAAAAAAGAATGGGCTGTATTTAAGTTGTTCATAAATAAAGATCACTCCAAGTAAGTAATAAAGAACTCACGGGGAAGTTTAAGCGATTCGCTTATTATACAAAACTCAGAGTGATGGTACAGTCTATGAATTATGTGAAACACATATGAAGGTCGGTCACAACGTAAAATGCTTATCTCACTTGTCCGTTTCTCGTTTCTGCACAGAACCCCACTGCTTAATGCTGTTTATTTTACCAACTAAGTGACATAAAGCTTTTGCTTTAAGTCTCCGCACATCGCTGGGTCTAAAAATGCAGGGAACAGCACACCACGGGTTGCAAGCCGAATTGCCATTCCCATTACTCAGAGCACATGCATTTCGCTTCTCCAAACCAGTTACATTATTTCTATGGCAGGCACGCTTGCACGATGAAATTAGTGTCCCCAATGAGGTGGTATAAATATGTCACAAAGGGTGGGCCTCTTTGCTTGGGGACTCTGCCTAGAAACAGACGGCTGTCAGCAGAAATGAGGAACGCTTACTAATTACCACGAAAATGAGGTGAAATCGGATTTGCTTAATCCAAGGAATGGACATTAGTTGGTCATTCGTTAACATAATATATCCGGCTGTTCAGAAGTGGCCGTGTTTCCTCGCTGTTCTGCTTTTAAGATAGGACGGCATCAATGCGTTTTCGTGGACAGCAGAGAGCGAGGAAGAGAACGTGTTAATAAATTCTAGAATTAATAGCTTATGTTTCTCCTCCTTTTAATGCAATGCTATATAAGCATTTCTTTGGAATTCCTTCTTAAAACACGCTAACAAGGGGTGTAAGGTGCTGAGTATGTCGCGTGACTGATGCATTTACAGCTGAAAGTTACGGGAGTGATTTCTTTATAAAGTTCTCTTTTTCGGACCTTCTCTTTCCACGTTTTCTATTAAAATTTCCTTCGGGTTACACCTACATTCTAAACTCAAATATCCCCTACCCTCATACCAGTCTATTGGAAGGTCGACAGATAATTTACTGTAACGAAATTTTGTTGTTCTGAGAACTCTGAGAAGGTACTGTTAATTGCAAGACACAGACTGTCTAATTGCTCAACAGCATTCTGGTCTATTGCCGTGACTAAATCAGCACTTGCTATTAATATAAGAAATCTAGTATACATAAAAATCATTTTATTGCTAAAAGTTACAGTAAGCCTATTTACAAACCCGGGACTAGATGGCTAAGAATATATTTTATCAAAGAAAACGGTCAACTTAGATGCGGGGATTTATATCTGGCGGACAGTCATTGTTTCTTATACATTGGTTTATGAGGGCAGGAGTTGCCCAAAACATCCTGGACGGTCTGTTAAGATTTCTTTTGGGTAGGTTTTGCTATCGAGTACTAAAGCAAGTCGATTTGCAATTGCGATTTCTGAGTTGGGAACAATATATGTACATCTGTTGCTTTCATGTGAGGTTAGTTCGCAGAAAAAAAAGAGGCAGTTTCTTATGTTACCTTTGATTAGTATTGGAGTGATATCTAATTTTTTTTTCAAATGGGCTTATTCGGCAGGGCGACATTAGCCTTTTTGATTCGTGGTTCCAATGGTTCGAGTTTTAAGTCGTCATTTATTTTTTTTTCTGAAGATTGTGAACACAGTGTGGAAATTTCATCAGTGCCAAGAGCATGGAGGGAGCACTGGTGATGATATTTATGAAGTATTTGGGCGAATTTGTCCTAACAAGTTGTACATCAAAATGAGGGGGCGACGTATTGGTATCCAGCGATTACAAAAGTGTGTAATCAACCCAGGAGGTAAAATCAAAGTTGTCAGATTCATTGGAAGAGTTATTAGAGAAATTTAGTTTTCTCTTTAACATAATTTATGGTAATGAAACTAGAGATTACACCCCCTTTTTTTATTGGGATTTATAAATCATGACCTTGAATTTGTGAACAAAGCAAAAGACGCCTCGGGTGGATACTTTTGTGGAATTTAAAGGCAATCTGCATTTCAAGAGAGTGGAGAGGTGGTCATTCCATAGGATTTGTCAATGCCTACATTTCTTGGCTTATACAAATGAAGCGCAGCCATCATGTCAACCAATCTATTACATGTGGAAGAGAAAGGGGGAACTGTAAAAAACGTCACACCCATATATTATATGTCCTTGAACTGCGCGTATTCTCTGGTTGGTTTGCATATCTGTTTTGCTGGATTAAAAATCCTTGATACCCTGGCCTGAGGCTGACTAACTCAGCTATGGAGTGAAAAAATCTCATAAAAATTCCTCGCGTCGTTCAGAGGATATGAATCCTGTCCTTTTCCACCCTGTGTGAGGAGGACAGTGAAGTTTCTTCGTTGGAGATACTTCGTTGCGAAGAAAACTTCTGTTTTCACTGATTGGAAAGTCTTGCTTGATTTTTCTTATTAATGTTAACCATGAAAAAAGGATAGGTGGTTAGACAGATTGGAGATATATGAATCAGTTGATACGTCAGTAATTTGAAATCTGTAGCGATCCTATCTTGGTAATGGACCTCGATGAGGTGGAAAGTTGCGGAAACTGGAGGCAATCAAGGATCTTATATTCACTTACTAGCTTATGAAATAAAAGCAGAATCATCAAGGAGAAGAGGATTAAAATCTTCGAGAATGATGAAATTCAGAATTGACGACATAAGATAGTCTAAGGTAAGTGGAAATAACTGGTGGGCTCAGCAGACAATGATAACGTAGAACTTGAGAATAAATATATACTGCTCACAGCGACCACCTCGCTTTTGGGGATATTGTTTTTAACAGCCAAAAAGAAGGTTAAAAGGAAGATATGGGCCAAGGTAGATAACCGATCGGTGAACATTAAGAAGAGAAGGGAGTTTATTATTTAAGCTCCTGACATTCTGCCAGAATGTCAAACAATGTTGATGTGCAAACTGATATATCTCAGACAGCGAACACAACGGGCTGAGAAGTACTTATGTGGCGCACTATGGCCATAGATGCCGATGCGCCTAAAAAATTCCCAAACAAACAAAGTACTTATGCATTTTTTGTAAAGTGGTCCAGACAGGCGTTATTTATTGACATAGAATATACTTCCTAAGGTGTGTAGTTTTGCTAGTTATATGTTATCAACTAACCGAGTGACATCAGTATGAAAAGTTGAGAGCGTAGTCAAAAGAAACAGCAAAAATAGATAGGTTTAAGTTAAACCTATGATTTTATTTTTGCTTTGAATTCTTTAAACCGTTTAAAGAATTCCAAGAGTTGAGAATTCGTATGATCATCTGGAAAGTTAACGGACGAGAAATTTTTCTCTAAATAACCACTCTTATACCACGTGACAGACAAAGCGTTTCAATTTTAATAGTCGCTAGCTTGTGCGTAGCGAAAAAAAAAAAAATTAAAGCGTGTGTACCCTGTACGCACGAAAGATGTTTTATGTGAAAGCATCCTTGACCTGGAAGAGGTTAGTGAAATCCATTTGTAGAATAGTATGATTGCGACATCAAGACAGCGGCACAATCATAAGGAACTGATTGTGATGCCTATTGCCTTCAACCACGCCTGCCAGCAAGTAACTCAACTAAACTCTAGGTAAGATTTTCACGAAATTTATGTTTGGACCTTTTAGAAAGATCTGATGAGCATTCCAAATATCATTAAAATCGGTCTAATAGAAATTCTACAATTATTATTTCTTTGTTCGTCCGCCTGTATGTAATAACTCTTCCCAATGGATGGATTTTACGGAAATTTTATATTTCGCTGTGTAAGAATCATTTGTTGACCCTTCTTATGATTCATTAAAAATCACACCAATAGAATACCAGCAATTATTATTTTTTTGCAAAAAAAAAAGAAAAGAAAATAATAATTGCTGGAGTAACTGTGAATGACCGGTTGGTTTGGGTTTCCACAGAACAAGATTTAGTTTGTTCAACGATTGTGTTGAACAAACTAAAAGTGGGAAATACGTAAAACATTCACATGTTCAGCAAACGGTCATACAAAATATGACAATAAAGGATGAATGTCTAATTAGCATGATTAAGTACGCATCAAGGAAAAGGAAGCCGTAACAACCCAGCGCCCTCACACAAAAACAATGGTAAAACAGTTTTCGCCCCATCTCAGATACGTTGCTTTAGTAGTTGGTTTTCTCTTAGATTAGCATAAAAGCAGTTCAGGTCATAATGCTCCAGTGCGTTGCGTCTGTAAATTGTGCATTCTAGAGATCCGCTTGTCCGTTTCTCCCAAAGACAAGAGAAGCAACAAATTTTTAAAAGGTGTGGTGTAGTGTCGTGTTCATGCACCAAGGTAATGTCTTGCGAGTTCTGTTTTTCTCCATCATTATATTTATGAGACAAATTTGAACCGGTGAACTCTTTACTCAAGTGTTCGTGTGAATGTTGTAACTAGGGCAAAAAAAAAAAAAAAAAAAAAAAAACTTAAAGGAAAAAAAAAGTCATAGAGTAAAAAAAAAAGAGAGAAATGACAAAAGCAGCTTTAGTAGACAAATTACCGAAATTCCTTGACCAGAACTAACTACTCTTTATTTCCAGGAAGTGAACGCAATTTCAAGTTGCAGTCCCTCGTCTCTACTCCGACCTTGCTCGTTCGAAGTCTTCAAGATGACAAGATCACTGCTTAATGAACGGCGGACAGAACGCGGTAATTTCCCGTTCTGGGTGCACATGGCCAAGTTAGGGTGCATGCCCACTACTCTTCGCCCCGCTTGCCCCCTCCCCATCCCACTCCACGCCATCGGTTCCGGTTAAGAGTTAAGCAAGACGACCGCAGTTCGGAGAGGAAACGCTATTGGCACTGCTAATCTTCCTGTAATTAAATTTAAATCTCCCTAATCCTACACTGACATCAGGCATTAAGTCTTCATACTGGCCAGTGTGCTAATGTACAAAGCGCGAGCCAGCCAAACAGCCCAACTGACAAAGCCACATTCTTAGTTTCGATAGGATGTTTCCATGCTTTACTTGTCTTGTAGCTGTCTGCCTCGGAGAGGTCATCACTCGGTCACAGATGAGTGTTATTAAAATATGAGAGCGAGACTTTCTATCTATATGATTTTAGTCTCATACTCTTCAGCAGTGGAATAAAATCGAATCTGAGGGGTGTTCAGAAAAAGAATATACAATGGAGAAGAAAATGTCCGAGAGAGAGAAGAGAATCATGGGAACAAATAAATTGAAGGACAGGGACCAATTATAACAAAGGGTAAATTTGGAAGTGGAAAGATTTTTCTGTGAAATTATCTGAGGCAGTTCCATCTTCGACAATATTAGTATATTTAAAAATATTTAACTATCTAATTATCATTTTTTTAAAAAAAAACACCAAAAAAGGTCTACTCAATGAAAACGACTGTATGTCGACTTTGGGTCTCTCTGTCTGGAACACATAAAAAGAAGGAATCGCATATTTTATCTGAAAGAATTCCTAATGATTACTCCGAATTTTCCTAACTAAAGTATGGAAAACTGGGAGTCCTTGAAGATTAAAAAGTTGCAGGAATACAGTAATATAAGGGAGTTGTTACGCGGACATACCAAATAGTCCTGTAGTAGGGCTCTCAAGAACTCAACTCGTCACTAATGCAAGGCGGATGATCATGCAAAGTAACTTAAGTGTGCTGCGTGTCCTATATTAAATGAAAACATAAATATAAGGAAATCTAGGATGAATTGGAAAAAGATAGCTCTTTATCTTCCAGAGACAAAGATGTTGGGAAAAAATATATGAAATTACAAAGGTAAATTCCCTAATATCTATGTTGGCGCATTTTGGTGATCACGTTACTGAATTTCCAGGGCATATTTGCAGTTGTTGAAGTTCTTTAAATCACGAATATGGTATTTAGAAAACTATTATTAGTACGAAACTGGTCTGACAGAAATGAATAATAGTAGTCGATATCGACAACACCAATAATCTTAAATTAATTATACATAAAATATAACCAAGCGCCTATGACTATATTATATATAGTGATTTAAGTATTAAATAAGATTCCCCACTTTGCTACTTTACTCTGGAATTAAGCGACCTCTTTTAGTATATTTTTTTATGCGTAACACCATGTAAGACTAGAGGGATTCCAGAATATATTTTTTAAACGTCCTTTCCACAGAAAGCATGATACGAGTTGGAAGGCTTCCTTGTTTATAAATTTAACCTGGGAGTTCAGAATTCCTTATCATAAAAAGCGAAATGTAGTTCGATATTTTCCCGGTAGATGGCAATGACTCTGCCGATAGCTGGGTACGTACGTACATGTAACAAATGGACGTAGATTTAAGTCAAAAATATAACAAGTTTCTTCCGATTTGCGTTAACAATAATTTATTTATAAACTAAAACCTAACAAGCAGTCATTTGTTTTCTCGATCAAAACGGACTACTTTTGTTCGCTTAGGTTTTCAACTTCACACATACAAATGCAAGCAACCAGCATTTGAGCAACGTCGTATGCTCTTCTAAGTAGTATTTTAACCCATAAAAAAAAAAACAAAAAACCTTGAAATCATGAGGAATATTTTAATGTTATCAAACCTAAATTTCCCGAATATAAAAAATAAAAGAAAGGCATATTTAAATGAATTTATCCTCATTATTATGCCATTTAACCAATAACTATTTCAACCAATAAACGATGTTTATTAGTTGAAATAGTTATAACCAGATGAAATTCTGGACTCGATAAAACTCTGCAAGTCATTTTTGGGTGCATACTAAAAATTCTCACTACAAACAGTGTATGGCTATCACGTTTAGCGAAAAAAAAATACTGTACTTAAAAATTCTCACTATGGGGTAATTCAGTATAGATCTGGAATGAAAACTAAAAATTGAATAGTAAGTTATGTAAATGAAATGCAACATACAGATGATAAAAATTAGCAGATGTCCTCTACTCTTCTCATGCTTTTAGACTATCCTGGCTAGAATGATGAATTACATTCAAATTTTCGGGGGCCGGACCTTAGGGATACAGCGATAGTATAGAATTCTATTGTGAAGTTGTATACAAGATATCGGGTTTCAACTAAGTGATTCGTTACGCAATGAAACTCTTATGGATTCATCGCTAAAGGGGAGTTCGTTCAGATAAGAATGAGTGAATACAAAGTTGCGGAAACTTGGCACTTGCATTATCGTTAATAGATTGTTATTAAATACGTAGTTCTTATTAGCAGTCCCGGGCGCAGTAAGATATTAATTTTTATTAAGAATTTATGTGGGAGGGAAATCCACCATTAATCAGGTGTGCAGCTTTCTCATCAAAGACCTCCTTTATCTTTTTATTTATGGCTTGATGGAACGACATTAGCGTTGTTTTAATGCCTCGGACACCACAGCGTGTTCGATTGATTAGTAAGAACCTTGACTAAAGTCTATAAAAACTTCTAATTAAAAGCAAGAAACTGTCAGTTGGTTTCTATAAAAGAAGTAAGGGAGGTTATCGTTGTGGACACAGATCTTCTAGACTATTCTTGCTTCTTTCGAGATCTTCCTGAAAACTTATAAGTGAAAGCTGAGGGGGATATTGCCTTTTCTAGTTATTAAGTATTGTTATGGCTAAAAACAAACAAGAGTTTCTTGAAAAGTAGTATTTCTCATCCTTCCCATCCCTATGACCTCGGGGTTTGATAGGCATTGATATGACTTCATATTAATAAATGGCTAAATGAAAAGGCACATGAAATAGAACAGAAAATTTTATAAGAAAGCGAAGAAGAATAAACGTTATCCTTCCAAAATTGAGAACTACAACTAACATGTCATCCACATTATAGAAAGAAGCATATTTTGTTATTAAATTTTGCCATTTCATAAAATCATAAAAAGAGAAACTTTAATTTAAAAGAGAAACGTTAATTTAAAATTATTTTTAGTAATCGACACGTGAGATTTTTCTCCTTGTCAATGTCCATATTTCAAGCCTGCCTTGTACGGGAAAAGGAAATTTGAGTTTCCAATGTGGGGGGGGGGGTGAATTCCTGACAGGTTAAATTTCGTGCAATATAATTCGACGCTTAAGACTTGCCATTACTTGTTTCAATTATACTTTAACCACAAAACACAGTAATATGATTTGGTCTTCATTTTAAAGTTTCTTAGACAGCTGAAACTGGTGGTCCACTGGAATAGCACGACATTCTTTTATTGTCTCTGTTACTGTGCTCAATAATTGATTATCAAAGAAATTTTGCCAGAAAATATCGTAATTCAAACCAAAATTAGAATTTAAAAAAAGAAAAGAAAAACAGCTAGCTCAGCGCATTTCCTCGAAAGTGTCTGAACTTTTTATTTTCCACATGAGACACCTTCAAATATGAATGGATATAATAGTAGTAGCACCTAAAGAGTGGTTAACGTTTAAATGTTGCGTTTATCCAAGGTCTGTTTTTATTATCTCAACCACAGTGAAGCTCGACAACGCCTGTTCTAACCAACATGATTGCTTTACAGAAGCATAAATATTTTGTACTAACAAAACTAATTACTGTCCGAAATCTTCATAACGAATCATAAGGCACACAGGTATTTTATGACATATTAATGACCATGTTTTACGGAAAAAACTTAAGTAAATTAACTTAAAAGTAAACTTTTCCCTTCTTACTCGAATATGAACTAAAACTTATGCAACCTTCCGAAGACAGAAACCAACAAGCTGATAATTTTCATTATCCTATCGTCTGATTGGGCAACTAATAGTGATTTTTATTTCAGCAATTTTCATTCAGAGTAACAAAAAGCCAAGCCTAAAAAATGTTCGATCTCATTCTAAATAATGTTCTGTCATCAAAAGGTGCTTTCAAATAAACAGTGCTGCGAAATTTGCACTCATCATTCCGGTTGTTTGTAGAGAACTGAGTTTATTTTAATTTTTACATCTGCTTGTAGCATAAAATCGTACCTGAAATTGCACAGCCATTTATACATAGCTGTAGAACCATGAATAAAAAATAATGCTTAATGTAACTTCGTTCTCCAGTTAATTACTCCGATATCTTCTGTTTGTGTCCCCTCTGTGCAGTGTTCGCTTATCGGGAGCGACTGTAGCTGTATACTACCAAAGGACCCACTGTCTGCCGTATGATTAACTGCATCTCCAACCGGAAACACTCTACCTCCATCAGCAATCAGGCCAGGAGTGGCCGGATGTTGCTTAAAAGAGTGCGCACATTGCTATACCTGCACAGTTCCCTGAGGCACAAACCCATGACGCTGGTGGATAAACAAGAAAGCTCTCTCTCCCTCTTCTTTTCCCATTCTCTTCACTGAGGATGTCATTCACTTGAAATCCTTGTCGTAACATTGTTCTCAATTATTCACGTAAAAATAACGACCGTTGGCAAAGGCGGCAGAAGGTGTTTAATCTCCCTGTTTGTCTATTGAGTATATGGATAGAAAGACAAAGGTTAAGACTGAGTTCCTAGCGTATTGCGATGTAGGTTTTGAACTTATTCGGTTCGAAGTAGCTAATCAGCTATTTTTGAGACAGGCATCTAAATGCATTAATTTCCAACTGAAATTTCTGGTCTTTGTGTACTTTTCAGAGAAAGAAGAACAACGCGCAACTGCAAGCGAAACGAAAATAGCTTTAGCCTAAGAGATATTTACGGCTTTATTTTCCACCATTTGTTTTTCAGTTGTTACAACTACAAAACTGTTAAGGGGTGGAAACTGATATGGAAGCCGATTTCGATTCCGAATTTACATTGCAATGCTGATTTAATTGTCTTAAATCAATCAATAACGCCACGGATTTCTGCTCTAAAATGAGTTTCCTGCGAGTATGAGCTATTTCTTAAAATTTATTCACACAGCCTAGTAAAAAAAAATCACTAATATTATACAAAACTTGTCATTACCTGAATATAATTATCTTCATCTTTGATACAGAGAAGCATCTGCTAAGAAGAGCAATTTATTAATCATCTAACGAACTCTTTGTGCGAAAAGGCCCTAGTCAACCTGTGAGACAGTAACAAAATGACATTTTAACATCTGGATTTCCTTATGGAGATATTATGACAGATACTGTCAAAAGGAAATATAGTTGAAACTATTCTCCCTTATCAGGTGATAAGAGAAAAGTTACTGTTAATTATATCCATTAAAACAAAGCCATTATTTATTAAGATAGATAAGTACGTTGAATAATTCATACAGTTTATGATATTTGCCTAACTATAGGAATCAGAACTCCAGAAATACTTTTTCTCTCCATCACTAGCATCCAAAAATAAATCTGCATTTTCTAATTCACGTAATATTTAACTTCGCTGTCACTTAAATCATTTTAGGTAGATATCACTGTAAACATGCATGATTCGTCGAGTTTAAATAACTGAATTTTAAATATTATTTTACTTTAGAGAAGTACTCATTAATCTGATTATACTTTTATCTGAATTGCTTCAAACGATTATTATTTCTGAGATCCTTTTTAAATGAGAAATAGACTGAAATTTGAGCTAAACGAGGACTGCATTAATCCCACTTCTAGTTTAAAGTATTTAGTTTTTAATAAAAAAATATATATATTCAACCCTTCGCGAATTTTGTTTTTGAAAATACCTGCTTAAAACTTTATCAGGAAAAAGATGGGCTCGAACCAATTTTTTTTCTAAGGAACAATAAAAACAATTTCTCTTCGTTTTTTCCCTCTCGGCGGTAATACATAATGAAGTTTCCTCCAGTAGGTGTGTGAATGCGGTGATGGAACAAGTACTGCCTGCTCAATCTGACTCCATTGTTTGCAGGCCGTGCAGCGGTTTGTGATCCTGTAATTCAGGCTTTCCTGCATGAAGCTGAACACTGCCGAGAAGCTACAGCAACAGGCGACCCCATATCGCGGTCGATATTGGGAGTGGCAGGGATTCAACAGGCTTCGGCTAATGGAGGCGGCTAACGGAGAGGCCGCCGCGCGAGCGTTCTCCTTATGGCCGATCGATACTATCTTGGCTGCCACGAGCATTGGTAGAGACCTCGCTGGAAACTTGGAGCAGACGGTGCAACAGTGACATGTTGCTTCAGACCGAGTACATCCAACAAGTGGAAACCTGTTGAAGGCGAAATGCATCGAAGATCGGCAGCGTTAAGGTTACAAGGAGTCATAAAAGCCAGAAGGGAACACGAACAAGACGAAATATACTATCACACGGGAAAAAACTGCAAGATGTGGGGGGGGGATAAAAAGTGCATTCAAACAGTCAGTTAAAAATCAACAGGAAGTTAAAGCAGCTAAACGGCAAAAAAAAAAATATATATATATATATAGTATATATATATATTTACTAATAGTATAAATGGCAGGTACATATTAAATATATACGTAACAAAAATTGATTAAAACATTTAAATGAAGAGAAATTATGATTTCTTAAGCTGTAATTAATGAAACAGATTAGTGCTTTTTGATTGGAGTATTCGGAAATCTCAGTACTTCTGTGTTTATAGGATAGTGCTATTTTTGCTCCCCGAATACAACTTTTCAGGGGAAAATTTGACATAGTTAAACTGCCAAGTGGATAGTTGCTAAAATAAATTTTTTTCATTAAATTAACAATAAAATATATGAAGTATTTAAGGCTGGTAAATTAACGACCTTTCTTACGAGCTGCTAATAGGCGAAACAGCTTTAATGATAAATTAAGGAAGGTCTAAATCATCAGCGCAACATTTTTATAGTATGTGGAACATGAGGCATAATTCCTTTTGACTTATAAATCCAAGTCAAAACAGGTAATGATAAAATTAGTTATTTTGTGCTGGTTAAAACTAATTTTAAGGTAACCACCTGAAAAAAAAAAAAAGACTTATTATATCTTTCCATAATATGTATAGATTTTTAATATGAAAACGAAAGTATACACATATACACTAAGTGACCACTGAAATATATCCACCTAATAATGTGTTGATTCTTCCTAGTCTAAGGTAATCTACACGTTGTGGCATTGATGTTACGAGATTAGCAAACATCCGTAAATGACACTCCACGATATCCGCATAGCCTCCCAAAAGTGCATCACAATGACAGTGAGGAATTCGAATGTCGTAACAGCCCGATGGACCTCATCCCACAGATACAGTTTAGAGCTAAAAAACCAAGAAAGGAAAACAAAATCGAATATTTTCCAAACTATATCTGCGCATGACTGATAGACCCGCGTGGTAACACAGTGGATATATGCATTGTCCTCGCCTGAGTTCCAATCCCGTCGATAACGCAAGGAAATATTATGGGCTTTTTTCACAAAGTGACTGACAGTCGGTCTCAGGCGAGGGTTGTGTGATTTTTCCTACTAGCAAAAGCAAACCGACCGAAGGATGCATACAATTACAGACAACATACTGAAACCTCACAGCCTTTGCTTTGGCTCTTAACACGCACCTAAGGCATGCCTGGTTGAGTGTACTGTCCTATTGAAAGATATCATCACCGTGAGGTTTGTTGTTGGTTGTGTTTTAAGAGCATCGGCAAATAAGGCCATGTTGCTCCGTGTATGTCTGTAAAATGCGTGTGTTCTGAGGTCGATTTTCTGTTTTTCTGGACTAAAAACCCGAGTTTAAGGGAGAAAAAACCATGCTACCGTCGCCTTAGACCGACTAACTCAGCCAAGTTGTGAAAAAGACATAAAAATTCCTCTCGTCATCGACGGGACTTGAACTCAGGTCTTTTTCACCCGTGTGGGGAGGACGGCGATCCTACCAACTGTGCTACCCACGAGGGCCACAGTGGGGGAACAAAAAGAATATCAGCACTATACCCATACCCACAGAAAATACTATACCCACAGAAAAGTTCAGGCAGCTCACGGCTCTCTACCAACAAAACATTTCTTAGCTAATAACAATTCTGCCGCCAGCCTCCACAGTCTGAAGGATATATATCAGATCTGCTGCCTCCTGTTCTCTTTTCCACAAGCTGATCTTGCTATAGGCATGACGGAAAAAGAGATAATTCATAAACCAAGATACCTTTTTCCATTACTCGACTGTCAAATAGCGAAGTTTTTGACACCACACAAGTTACATCGCACTGTCAAAATGAAATGGGTCTTGACTGCTCGGAGTTGTATTCTGAGGTGAGGTTCTCTGCTGTCATAGATATGTGCTGGACGTTTCATCCTTCTTTCACTCCGCGTCTTCCACCACATCGACAAACCATCCACCACCTTTAACACTTCAACAAATCATGAAAATTTTCATTTTCGACACAATTACCAGTTTGCTTATTTTAGGATGTAGCGAACGGAACAATTCATTCTCCATCATTGTGGTGTGTGGCTCTATTTCAATTGTCACTGAGTATATATCAAGAACAGAAGAGAAAAATCTTGGATATCTAATGAAAAGATCACGTGTATCCTCTGTGGCAGCTTAGTCGACACGATACGTTGCCATCTATGGAGAGATCGGGTCAGATTCCCGTCAATGACTGGAGAAATTTCTGAAGTCCTCTTCAATCGAGGCTGTAGTTAGCCTATCTGAGGGAAGGAGTTACTCCAGGTTCTTTCAGCTCTAACAACATGAAAATCGACCCACGAACACGATCTTCCACAGACATAACACACACTAACCACTGCAAGAGAGTCAAGTCGCTGTTGTTATAGGGTTTCAGGTATATATACAGGGTGGTGATTCAGGAGGAACAGTAAATTGACTAATTTTTACAGTTCACAATAAATGTTCGAAAATCCCACCGAGAACCTCAATGCACTTTGTAACTCTTGTAGTAATATGACGTGTTGTTCTTGAGGTCGTCTTGGCGTTTCTTTATGAGGGCAGCAGTATCCAAAATGCGAGCGAGATCGTCTCTTGTATTCGCATATTCTTTGTATACTGCGCTTTCATCCACCTCCCCACAAACAAAAATCTAACGGAGTGAGGTCTGGAGACCTTGATGGTCAATGACCGCGTCCGATCCATCGTTCAAGGAAAGTTCGATTTAGATATTGTATCACCAGACAGGTATAATATGCAGGATGCTGAAAGCACATACCAATCCTTGTAGCCAAGGGAACATCCTCTAATTTTGGTGGAAGTTCGTTTCTAGAAATTCTAGGTAAATAGGCCCTGTAAGACGATTTTGTAACACAACAGGCCCAATCAACTGATTTTCGGTGATACCCCACCACATGTTTACAGAAAAGCGATGTTGAAAATTTGTTTCTACAGTGGTATGTGGATTCTCGTCTGACCACCTATGAGAGTTACGGGTGTTGTTGATACAGTCACGGGTAAAAGTAGCTTCATCGCTTAACAGTATTAATGGAATTAATCGGTGATTAGCATTTACCCACCGACAAAATTCCAATCGCTGGACGTCGTCTCCTGGTTGAAGATGTTGCACCCGCTGTACGTGAAATGGATACAAGCCGTGCTCACGTAATGTTCGCCATACTACTGCTACTTGTATTCTCTACAAGTAGAAGTAGCATTTTCACCACAAAACCCGTAGACAAACACCATATCGGCATCTTCACAGCATGTGTGAAGATGTTCTTAACAACACTTCTAACACTAAACAGCGTCAGTTATAACTGCTTCTTGTCACATCTGATTCAGGGAGCTGTGCGGGCCAGTTTCAAACAGCTGTATTTCCGTATCCATTGAGAATTGGACACGCGTTTATATGAACTTTTTTACTCAGAATAGTCGGTACTATAACCTCCCAAAAAATATTTACTATCCTCCTGACTCACTCTGTATATATTTTATTATTATTTTATTTATTTATTATTTATTTTTTTTTTGTGTTTATTTTTAGCTGGTTTAGCTAACAGAAAGCGAAATTAGGAATGTAATTAGGATAGAAATAGACACTCCTGCCCTCAATATTACACTAATAAGCCCAGAGTGTGGAAAGTATTTAGTGGTATGAAAGTAACCAGTATATGACTGAATAATATTAAGGTGGTGCTCGGGTCATCCGAGAGCGCGATTTCGGCCAAACTGCGTGTGTCGATGGTCTATTTTCTGGATGGAAAACCAGAATTTCCGGAGGATAAAAAAATTCGCCTAACCAACTAACTCGGCCATGTTGTGAAAAGGCCCATAAAAATTCTTCATGTCATCGACGAGATTCGAACTCAGGTCCTTTTCGACTCGATGTGGGGAAGGTGGCGATTATATGAACTCAGCTATCCGCGAGGGCGGCCAAGTCGTGGTCGCATGGGGAGAGGAACATATAGTCTCCTAATCCTGCTCTCTCCATTCAACAAGCAGGACACGCGATTATTATTGTTTTAGAGATCAGACTGATTAGAATAAGCAATAAGATAGCTCAGATTATGTAACTATGTGTATTCTACAGTTTACTTATTAGAGGAATAACAACCCGAGTTACTGGGAATAAAAAGCAACCAGTGTCGTATCAAGCTTGAGAGTCCCAGAGGAAAATTCGATTTTGCATCCCTTATTGTTAATTTTACTGGTTCTGTTATTATTATTATTACTGTTGCTCTTATATAATTTTTCCCTGATTGGGGGATTCCACTCCATGGCGGGTACTGCTACCAAGTACACAGGGTGGTTGTAATGTCTGGTGTTACTGTCGGTCGAGGAAATCTGACTATCCTACAAGTGTTCAGGATTGCGGCATTCTGGAGTTCTTTGTAGGTGTTCTCTGGGAGACCTATTGCTGCTAGGCTGCTATGTAGAGTCTTTGGTACCATACCGGTGGTTGACACGATGATTGGGATGGTTGATACTTCTTGCATATGCCACATATCCTTGATCTCACGTCTCAGGTTCGTGTACTTCCTAATTTTTTCCTCATGGGTTTTCTGGACATTGCTAGTGTTCGGCACCGCTATGTCAATCAGGTAGGTAGCCTTTTCCATCTAGTCCACAAGGGTTATGTCCGGTCTGTTGTGCGGGATGGTCTTATCCGTTATTATGGCGCGGTCCTAGTACAGCTTGTGGGTTCAGGTCTCTAGTACTGCCTGGGGTTCGTACTTGTAGTATGGTACACTTTCTTTGATCAACTGGTATTTCTTCGCCAGCTTCTGATGTATTATCCTGGCTACCTGGTCGTGTCTATGAGTGTACTCAGTTGAGGTGATCACCTTGCACCCCGCGGTGATGTGTTGGATTGTTTCTGAGGCCAGGTGGCATTGTCGACATGTGTCATCTGATATTCCAGGCTCCTTTGCGATGTATTTTCTATAGTTTCTGGTGTTGATTACCTGGTCTTGGATGGCCAGCATGAATCCTTCAGTCTCGGGGAAGAGCGTTCCGCTTGTGAGCCATGCATTGGAAGCAATGTTATCGATGTGATCTTGATAGAGGTCATTTTAGCGTCTGACAAATGACCTCAATCAAGAGGTCATTGTAGTGTTTGTATCGTTCCCTCAAGATTAACTCGGTTAGAGTGCGAAAAAAAAGTTTTTCGCCGATTCAACCGGAGCAAAATTGCGATTTTCAGGAGGAAAAATCATTTATTTCCACCTGAATCTGCTAATTCCAATCTCAAGTGGAAAAAATGAACCATACCACTGTCAATGGGCAAAACAGAACTTCAGATGTTTTCCAAAACGTATGAGTGGAGAAGACGGAAATGGCAACGAACACACTACATCTGCTGGAATTGCTTGAAACCAACTCCAGATTAGGAATTAAACATTAAAAGTGAATTCAACCAAATTGGAAAATTTACAATGGAACATTTTTTTTGCTCACAAAAATTAGATGACAAACCACGGTGACGTGTTTAAGAGAATAACTGTTTACCCTCCACCGAAAATAGAAGTTGTCTATCCATATTCAAGTATTGGATGAAAAGCATTTGTTTTGGACAGAAAAATATAGCAGCCTATTTGACTTTATCCAAATGAAAACAGAATATGTATCTGACTTTAAGCATCCCTCATCGAAAACATTTATTATGCACTGATTGTTTTTAGTGTGTTTTGTCGAGCATGGATATTTCGATTTATGAAGTCATAGAACTTCGAAGAAGTGTTATTTTATCTAGTCAGAGAAATCGATAAACCATGATCATCATCCATTAATTTCACCGTTCTCTCCAGTTCTATGAAAGAATGACTTGTATGCTCTCAGCACAAAATTCTTGGTAGAATGCCCTTTGGTTTTTATAGTAGAGTAGGATTAGCTTATCTTTTATTTTCTGTTCTTTCATATTTAATCGACTTCTTGAGGAACACATTATTGAAGCACTTTTGTCAATTCCAGCTAATTCCAATTTGACAAGGTAGCAGTTTTAACGAAGAAAAATGCAAATTTTAAAAATTAATTATGAGAAGATCATTGTGAGATTATAAGCTAAAGATTCCAATGACTTATTTTATGCTCCATACAGCATGTTTAATAGCATGAAAACTGCTGGGAATTTTAAATAAATCCAGCTTTATCTTCATCTATATATTTGAGTAAAGAATAATCCCCATAGACTGTCAAAGGCTGTATTCATAAAATTATTAAAGAAGAAAATTTAACGAAAGCTTTTACTTTTCAAGTATGAGGCTAATTGCCTGTTGCAATTCGCCTAATACTTGAGTTTTTCCCCTTTGATAATTGAGGAACAAACGTTTCGATATTAGTTACCTATATTGTATCATTAGTTATACGTATTTTTTTGTTTGTGAATGAAAAAGCCAACGAGATATTAGCAGAAAGGCTTCACAGCTAATACTTGACTCCGAATAACTGCGCAAAAATGGGAACGAAAAAAAAAAATCCTTGTTTAATGTAAACAAGAATTTTTAAAATTTTGATTCTGTTTTTTATTTTCTAAGCCCACATTTTGCTGCGTATATTAGTTCTGTACAAGTGTGTGTGTGTGTGTGTGTGTGTGTGTGTGTGTGTGTGTGTGTGTGTGTGTGTGTGTGTGTGTGTGTTTACCGGTTGAGATGTATCTGTGAGGGCTGAAAACTCTAGATTAATGAGGGGAAAATCTTACTCTCTAAGTCTAAAATCGGTTATCTACAGGCCCGATCGACGAGACCTATAAGAAATATTCCGCTCTCGAACGCAGACGTCTCCAAACAAGGGACAAAGCCGCTATACTGTCACAGATAATAAGGAAGTGAGTTTTGAACATATCTCAAAGCCTGGATAAAGAGAGGTTAAAATTATCTCTGAGAAGGTGAGTTAATCATCACAGAATAGAATTGGAAACCGTAAAATTAGACGGCTACTTACTTTCAAATCTTCATAAGAAGTAGTATACCAGATATCGCATTTTAAATTTCATGTAGATTATATATTTGTATTACAAAAAATTACTTATTACCCCGCTGCTTCTTCCACGAGTAAATTAAATTCGTATTGAATAACTAACTGTTTTTGGGAGCTTTCGCAAATGCATAAAATGCCTCTTAGATTTATCATGGCTGACCAATTCCAGCAACTGAACTCCCAGAAAATGGATTTGCATGAAATTTTTGAACTGGCTTCATAGAAAATAAGGAAATTTTGTCAAGTCAACCAAAATTTTATTAAATTCGGATTTTTTTTTTCATATATTTCTGTAGCTATTTATACATACTGAACAACATGCTCCAATAGCTCTACTAATTTCATTTAAATTACACTTATTTAACAAATTATAAAATTAACAATAAAAAAAATATATATATATATATTAATTCCTTAAGTTTAGCAAGTTCTATTCATTTATTGAAAATACTTCTATTCTTTTTATTAATAAAAAAAATAATAATATTGGGAAATGTCAACTGGCGTTATTGTCTCAATACAAATAGAATAACACCCCTTCAGAAATTATACTGAAATTAGAAAAAGAAAGACATAACAACTAAGTAGAAAGCAGTTTATTTTTAAAAAATTACAATGAATACCAACAGTGGCAGCGTGCCCGCACAGAGTTACCCATGCCGCGTGTTCGAATCCAAGTACACCACAAAATAAATTAATGCTAATATATTCTCTATCTAGAAGAGTTTGCAAAATAGAGATAGGTGAATGCATCTTAGAAATAATGTTAAGGTTAAGAGGATGAATTCCAATGGAATGGAATAGAAGGAAGAGACAGCATTTTCAGACATGAAGATTTTACGAAACTTCTTCAAGGACAAGATTTCCTCTCCTGAATTTATCTACAGCTCAGAACTCATCTACACGTTAAATGCTTCAAAGACTCCTTTATCCAAAGGCTGCATCAGAAATTGGACGTTGAGTGGCTCAGCAGGATTCAACATTCTCATCTCTAGAGGGCCGCTCCGTACAAAATCATCAATTTGGTTTCCAATGCATGATATCAAAATGATATGGGCTGAAACAAAATTGTTTGTGCAGGTAGCCTCCCTTTCTTTCACACACAAATACGCAGAAAAGTCAGAACCACGAAGAAGTCCATCAATACAATCCAACTTTTTGTTCCTTCCGGTAAACATTGGATATTGTATGTATCTGTAAACCGTCCCAGTGGTTCCCCACAAAACCGCCAGAAGCGTCAACTGTGAAGAAGAAAAATCTGCCAAGGCCAGATGAGATGGTGAGTAAAGTGGGTATCGTGGAGTGTTGTGCGTGCTGTTCAGCTGGCTGCTTAGTTACTGAAAGGCCTCATCACCAGGAAGGGACATTGCAGCATCCGTTCACGCACAAGGAGCCGAGCCAGGTCGGTAGAGTGATATCAGTCGGAGTCCTTCTCCTGAGAAGAGCAAGGAGGGAGAGGACCCATGAAAAGAAGTGGGGACAGTAAAGTGTAAAACAAAGTTGAGACCACAGTGAGGGGGGGGGGTCCAGAAACCACTAGTGGGGAACATCCTAAATGAAGGGTGACATGAAGTCAGCAGAAAGTCAATAAGGCAAAGAGGTAGAGAAGGAGAGAGAGATCCTCGTAAGTTCGACAGAAAGAAACTCTATCCTACAAGGGGTAGGAGCAAGCCTCATTTCATGTCTAGGTTAAACGACATTAATTTGCGATGTCCTCTCCTTAGGGAGCATCGCTATGCCTCACTCAGCCCTCGCAGTAGCATGGTTGGTATAATCACCGTCCTTCTCACGCCAGGTACAAAAGACGTGAGTTCGAATCCAGTCAATGACGCCAACAATATTTATGGGTCTTTTTTAGGACATGGCTGAGTTAGTCGGTATCAGGAGAAACTGGAGGGCTGGCGTTGTTTTACCCCGAGAAAACTCGGGCTTTTCGTCCAGCTGTTGTTATATTAGGGTTTTAGGAGCATCAGCGATGAAGGCCATATTGCTTCGTGTATACTGTCTGTAAATTTCGTGTTTTCTGAGGTCGATTTTCTGTTGATGGACAAAAAAACCCGAGTTTCCGAAAGGAAAAACCATGCTTCCTCGCCTGAGACCGACTAACTCAGCCATGTTGTGAAATAGGCCCATAAACTTTCCTCCCGTCATCGACGGGACTCAAACTTAGGGCTTTTCCACCCGATGTGGGAAGAAGGCGATCCTAACTGTGCTACCGACGAGGACATTTTTTCGTTCAGCAAACAGGCAAATCAATCACAGAACACACGCAATTTACAGACATATTATATACGGCGCAATATGGTCTAAGCGGCTGATGCACCTAAAACGCTACAAGAACAATATGCATCGCGTGAGCATCACATGAAGTTTTAGCCAAGTGCAGTATAAAAATTTTTAATCCCTGAAGTACTTGATGTGATAATAGCACAAAATGTATTGCAATGAACGTGCCTCCTGAGTTTATTTGATTTTCCAACTTTTTTTTTTTTAAATATATTTGAATCAGCAATACTTTTAACGAGTTAAGTCAGTATTATGCATAATTAAAGACTACAAAAAAAATGTTCAAAATAAAAGAGCTGAATTATACATATATTTTCCTACATCATTTAATGCTCATAAGAAAAATGGTTTTAGCATATTTTATAATTGTTTCATTTCACTGACATTATAAATGAATTCTCCTATCAAAATACAGTGTTGTTGTTATTTGGTTTTTCGGAGCATAGCAACTAAGGCCATATTTCTCCGGGGATATGCGGTGGTCATTCCCTGACCTTTCCGCATCCTCCTTATTTGGTTCAAAATACAATGTATGCATTCTAATATTCTTGGAAATTACCTTACGAAGTGTAGAAATATATTAATTCCCTGCATCTTTATAAGCTTTTAGAATTTATTAACGCTTATATTATATATATATTTAATTGAGACATTTTATTGTTCTTGTGGCGCGTAGGTATCATACGTCTTATAAATATGAGGATAATGAGCGTCTGGTATACAGCAACTGTAAATTGCAGTATATTTGCGTCTCTTACTGAATGAAAAACTAAATAATCTTCGCTCGAGACCGACTAACTTGGCTACGATGTGTTGGAGAAAAAGAAAATAAGAGTTCTTCCGACTCGAAACTAGGCCTTTTCTACGCAGTGTGTTGAAAGCTAGTATTGGTAACCACTATACTAGCCTCGAGGGCGATCACACAAAGGAAATAACTCCATATTCAAAGAAAGATTTATTCATAAATTAGCATTATTCGCATTATTGTTAGCAGCACAATGCAGAGGAAAAACTGCAGAAAGGAATTAAAAACTTGTTTTCTTCAGATGTTCTTTGGAGATGTACAAATATATACAAAGCTTCTTAATATATCATCATGCATCTTCTACAAACTGTGCAAGGCTCATAACTCGGCTTATTTCACCCTTTGCATTAAAGACGCATATTCATTGTGCACACATTCTCGTTCTCTCACTTCATATAAGATAACAGGAGGGTGCGTCCTTGTGTTTAAATAGCTGCTCTGCTCTGCCAAGAACTGGGGAATGAATAACAAATGTACGGAAGCTGCCGTAATTCAATTCCTAGGGCAACCATTGCCATTGATTTAGAGCTCCCCCTCCTCTGGATTTTATCGATTGTTAATCTACCCGAAATGGCAACTTGGCGTGACATCTTTATACTGTTTTGTGCAATTTGTAGACAGATGAAATTTATTATTGATTAGGGACCCAGTAACTACATTCTGCTTAATGGTAACACTCGTATTCTTCGATACACGCGTGTTGTCTTGAATACCAATCAGGTAAAGGTCCCTATAAGGCGCTTCAACAGTTTGGAGGGTTTTTTATTTGTTTGTGCCTTTTCTTTATCAAAAATAAAGTTTGTGGAAACAGTCCACAAATTATTTTTTGTAACTTCAGTGAAATTCAAAATACACCAACCATTTTGGTAAATTAGATTAATTCCCTTTGACCCTTGCATGTGTCTCCAAGAGACGGAACATGATCATTAATGCTGCACCTGAACAGGCGTAACTAATTTGGGCCTGTTGAAAGGTCTTTTATTAAACGTCACCTTGACAGATGTTGATTACACTAAGCTTAATACCATGTTCTTTTCCCCGTCCATGAGACCTTAAATGCAAAAGGAATGGCGGATTATCCACATTTATCGAATGGTATAATCTTTTTCCGAAGAACTAATATCGTTATAACGACGTAATCAAGTCATTGGAATTAATGCCATATACAAGCATCATAATGTTTTCGTCTTGAAATTACATTTAGTGAACTATACATTTAATTCCGCTTATAGTTTTTCACTAGCTATCCCAGACAGCATTCGTTCAGTAATACCAAACTATCCCTTCATTACAACTGAAAGAAAAAATTCTGTAAGTAAAGCCAGATTTTCGAAGCTGGCCATATAGGGACTTATAATGAAAAACTCCAAAATGTAATCTCTGCTCAATCTCATCAAATACAAATGACCAAATTGGAAAAAATACACCTTTCACTACACAATATTTGATACTTCAGGTCAACTACTGAGATACAAAGGAAGGAAAAAGCAGTAAGTCAAAATTGTGACGTTGTAAACCAACACGGAGATTCTTAAGGACATAGCCCTACATTGGAAACTTCGAATTCAAACAACAGATCCCAAAGCGGTATTTGTATCAGACTGAGGCTACTACTAGAACCATTGGGAGATCCCAACTGTTATTTATTAAGGCAATTCGTTCTTATATATCACACCAGTGCATCAGTATTCAGTAGTAAGGTTCCATGGCTATGGTGAAGTGTTTCAACTGTCACGGAAAACTAAGGAAAGCAAAGTATGTCACGTTCTTCTGGCAAAAAAATGAAAGAAGAGAAAAATTTTATATTTTCAAGTGATATAAATCGCTCCCGCAATTCTCTATAACAGAATGTTTTTTTTTTGTTGCGCTAAATAAAAATTTTAGAGCTAATCAAGAAATCCTCATACAAACCGTAAGGAACTGTGCTAGCTACAGAGAATGGATTTTTATCTCTTCTGTTAATACTAAACAATCCGAATTCAAAAGGCCTATACACAGCCATTGGACTTTGAATGTCATACACATTTTCCCAATCCAACATTTAAGAACACTCAGTCCTTGAAATTCAGCAAGCAGTAATGTTGTTGTTGTTATTTGTTTTTTTTAGGAGCATTAGCAACTAAGGCCATATTGTTCTGGGGATATGCGGTGGTCATTCCCTGACCTTTCCGCATCCTCCGTATTTGGTGGATCATGGGGTCGAACCCCGGTCTAATCAAGAAGCGTGTGCTACGCACTACTGCTCTTGCCCACCTGGCTACGGAGGCGCCTGCAATCAGTAAAGTGGATACTAATCGTAGGTTATAAAAGTTAAAGTTTCATATTGTAATCCATTAAGTTTCAACAAAATTAACAATTAGAATGAAACAGTAGCTTAAAGACTCAAACGGATCAGAAATGGACTAAATATTTCAGCATGTTAATAAACTTACAAAATCTCTCTGAATTGTTGGTTATTAACAACGAACAGCTCCAGTTCGTTTCGGGACATTAGAACAGAACAGGTTCATAAGGCCAAAAATGAAACTTGAAATAAAACAAATATATAATCACTATATTTTTAGCGTGGGATAAAAAATCGTAGATCAAATGTCTCCTCAGATCAAGACTGACAAGGGCAGAGATCAAGGGAATCGAAAAGGCTAGAACTAACAATCATATTAGAAATCGGATAATAAAAATAATAGCACATACAGGCAAGTTGTACTCGGCATCGATCCAAACTTTAATTTATCTTTATTTTCTCTTTTTTAAAGCGTGTAAGCTGTAATATGCCAACCCTAATTAGTCGCAGGTGATAACTGCCTAAGCGGATAAGCAATTAGGCGGAAGTCACTGTGACAGGATACATTAAAAGCATACAAGGCTGAACTCTACACTTGTGTGCAGAAGGGAGCGCAGTGATCTACATATTCCCTAGTCTGTTCATGGAAATAAACTCCTGCGTGACCTGGCGTGCAGCTATCTTTCATAATAAGTGTTTGACTCAACTTGTGCATTCTACATATATGCTCGGAAGAGACTGCCTACCAGTACAGTACAAAAAGAACAGTGACGTTGGGATGCTCAGAATCCAAATTATTGCAGAAAAAGAGAGAATCAGAGAGTGAACAAAGAATAAATTGTGAGGGTTAAAATTTCTTTATGCTTAGGAACTGTCGAAGTGTACGTAGGAAGCGAATAATATCTGCAAGTTGCTATAATAACTTGAAAGTTCTTAAAAAATTGAAGAATAGGAGCAAGGATATCAAAATATGAATTAAGAATTTAAGCAAATAGTTAAATAAGACAGAATCACTGAATGGTGAGTAATTTAGTTGATATATAAAGAGTAAGGGAAGAGATGTTGAATAATGAAGAATAATTATTTATTCTGAAATGTGAAATACAATACTTATAATAAATTACACCCTCTACAAACCATGTTACTAGCTGAATATCAGTTCATCTGCTTGACCGAAACCTGGTTATCTCACGGAAGGCAACTGGATGTCATAGGTCAGTCTCTCGATTACCTCAGCCTCCATAATTCCAGGGATAGCGGACACGGCGGAGGTGTTGCGTTACTGTACTCATCCAGTTTCAAGCAGTACGGATTTCAGGTGACCAAATCAGATAACTTCGAAGCCCTATGTGTCACACTAAGAAAGGATGTCATACAACTCCAAATTTGTCTTGTATATCTACGCCCCGACTACACAGAAGATTCACGAAGTGAACTGATAGCATGGATAGCAGCCAACCTAGCCTCCAATATCTCCACCTTCAATTATAGGCGATTTCAACATGCCTACGGCTAGACATGATGAGGCCACTGAAGATCTCATATCAGTCATTGGCACATTTGAATTAGTTCACCAAACTACACCTCCTACCAGAGGAAACCAGATGTTGGATCTATTATTCCACAATCTCCCACACCTTGGTCTAACCACTGAATACCACAGCCTCCCTTCTGATCACTCTCCCATCAAGTTTGAGTTCAACATTACTATAAATTCAAACGCTGGTGAAGCTTTCGGGAATGAGGTGATTACCAAAACAGTATTCTCCATCAAATACTTAAACCCAGAGATCATCCTTGCACGTCTCACAGAAATAAACTGGAAGGATCTACAGCAAGAATCAATAGACATTGCATTATCTAACCTGGCTAACCAGCTACTTGAAATTGTCCCCCAAGGAGCGTCCAAGCAATTAAAATTCTTTGATAGATCCAATACATGGTTCAATGCTGAAGTCCGAGAAGCATTCAAGAGGAAACAAAAAGCTTTCAAAATATGGAAACAATACTATAACTCAGATGTACAAGACTACCAGATGTACAAGAAACAGTGGGCAACCTTCCTGAAATGTAAACGGAAAACAATCCGGCAGCTGGTACTCAACAGAATAAACAACTCCAAACGTATTACATCCAAATGCAACAAAGATTTCCATATCGATGAGAAGGTATTTCAGGAACGGGTATCTTTTACTTTAAACGAGGTGCCATCAGACCCAAAAACCACAAACCTAAGTGATTTCGTCATGCATTCCAGACAGCCCCTTTCAACTATAACAATCTCAAAACAACACCTTATAAATACCATCAATAGACTTCCCAATAAATCTACAATTGGTCCTAACGGCTTCCCTCTATTCATGGTTAAAGTGTGTAGTGCCTTCACTGTGGAGCCCCTTCTTGTAACCTTTAATCGCATATTTAATTCTGGATGAAGTCCGACAATGTGGAATCACTACAGGGTACAACCTATACCCAAAAGAAGAAACCCTAAGGAACTTAAGGACTTCAGACCGATCTCAGTGGGCTGCTCTCTATTAAAAGTGTTTGAGAAAATTATCTTATCAGCACTGATCGACCAATGCTTTTCTCAAAGACCCAAAAATCTGCATACTGTGATCCCCAAAAGATCTACATATACAAACCTACTGGACACCCTATTTAAAATCCTAACTGCTCTCCAACTAAAAACCACCAACCTCATCCTTATACCAAGACAATTCATCATCAGCTATAAATCCTTCCAACAGGAGCGCATATAACGAGAGGAGTACCGCGGGGAGGTGTCCTGTCCGGTCTACTGTTCGCCGCTGCCCTTGAACCTTTCCTCGCAAGGTACACTGATTTCTCATCATATGCAGACGACCTAAAATTATACATAACATCTAAAGACGCTGAACAAACTCACCTGACAAGTGAGCGAGTCTCCGTCCTGATCGACAGCCTTGTAGCCTATCTACTGCAAACAGGTCTGTAACTAAACGTATCAAAATCAGCTCAACTTACCTTTACAAAAAAGGAGAATCAAAAATGACATCACAGCCTATCACAACGGATTACAGATAAGGAAAGTGAAGTCTCACACCGACCTCGGCATGACTTGGGACGAGGGCCTCACTTTTCAGAACCATTTTTCGACCATGAAATCGAAGACTTTCTCGGCGATGTGGACAATTCGACAGGAGCTGACGGGGTTACTGAACGTCGATGTAGTCGGAGGATACGTCCAGCGGTTCCTACAACCTATCGCACTATATGCATCACCAATACGGTCTTCTGCCCCGACGTTGTACATAAACAGATTCCTGGCAGTCGAGTACTGGGTAATGCGAGGGATGAACAGGGTCACGGGCAACGCATTCACCATCTCCAGGGCGGTATTATATACCAACTTAAATATCACTCCCTGGAGAGTTCACATAGCATCCAGGAATATTCTTCTTCTTTCTCAGATGCTTACTGGTGTGATTGACGCCCCCAGTCTTCGAGGACTTATCTCTACTCCACGTTCTGGACGCAGTAATGACAACTCCTACCTACCGTTGCATTCTATACTGTGCAACCTGTGCTGTCTGAAGAATTTCTTCCCAAACAACTCATCAACCTTTTTAAATTCACTGGCAATAGACTCGGTGAAATACTCCGAAAGCAAGCAGTACAGAGTGAAGAATATTTCTGAAGCGCACGGCTTACTTCAACTGTAATCTTGTCAATAATTGAATTTTGTGAACAATATTGTAAATATACGCACTTGTGTAAATATCGTAAATAATTGCGATTCTTGCATTTTGTACACCCTTCTAGCCGGTCGGCTGTGTATAAGGGGTGAAAGCAAACACTTGCTACTTTAATAAACGGATTTAATAATAATATGCGTATAAACACGACTAATCTAAACAGATATATGTGATTAGATATTTGTTCACTTCAGAGCAAGAAAGCTGAATAATCAAGTGTGCGTGCGCGAGAGTGCGCGCTCGCGTGTGGGCATATGCACAATATTATTTAATTACGGACAGTTATTTTAAGCTGTTATAATTGATAATGCCATGTGCTAGATAATTAATCACAAATAAATGTTGCTAAAAACTTATGATTATATTTTTATTCTTAAATAAAAATAATTTATTATTAAAACTGTTGTGAAAAAATACGCATTATTTATACCGTATCAAAACCGTTATGATGCTACTGAGAAAAATACACGCTCAGATTTCTTAAAATGGAATGAAGTTAAAGAGAGCATTCTGGCAAATTCAATGCAAGGCTTCATCTCGGCATAAATACTGCATATTCATATTCACAAGATGGAAATAAAAACACTGCTATATATGTGTTGGTGTAAATAAAAAACTTCTTACTTCAAGATTACGTTTAGTCAATACTCATCTCATTTGGCAAATTTTAAGGTAGGAACAACTACCACAATATACTGGATGGCAGTAAAGTAATTTAAAAATTGGCGATGGTAGTATAACTGCTGTACACCAAGATCTGTTAGCACGCATTTACTAATAACTACGTGTTGCAGAGATAATTATTTCTTATTTAGATTATCAAAACCCAACTTAGGACAACTGATCACGGGCAAAAATATTAAAAGACACAAATTACACTTTCTACGATGTTGTTTCGCCATACTTAATTAGGGGCTGTCTTCACCTAATGGAAATAATAAATGGCAATGTCATCACATAATGTACAAATAAACGAATGTGTAAAAGGTTCTTCCGATAAATAATTAGAATGTACGTTTTAAGACGATGGGCCAAATTCTATAAACTGGAATTGCCAATCGTAGCAAGAAAATTTCCAGTTATTCGTTTAATGAGGTGCTCAGTGAATTTTTTTTTTTAATTTTCACTTCATGCCTTAATATCTGATAACTATAGCAATGAAACTCAGAGAGAATGAGATCTGGAAGCCCATTCCACGATGCATATCTAAATCCAGAAGACTTCTAATTATAATTTCAAAGGTCAGGTCTTTTCTTCCTGTTGCGTAAAAATGTCCAGACATCAACTGTCACTAACATAGTCACATAATCAGTTGTTAACACTTTCGAAATTGAGTCTTAAAACATGGATTCGTCAGATTGCACAGCAACCCATCATTTTGGGTTTTTCTCTACTCTTCTTTGGAAGGTGAAAATTATATTTTCTGTTTGCTCAATTCTGCGCTTACATAAAATTAGGGTTAGTTGCCGAACTGGATAGTTTCCACGGAATTTTCTTCGTATGTTCCTGGAATTTCGTAGTCACTGAGAGCGGATACATATCGCATTGCTCCACCGCCTGGTGGATTTATATTCTATGGTTTGGGGTAAAGAATTCAGTAGATTAATTTTTGCTTTTATTTAATTTCTTTAATACGTGGTAAATTTAATTCTTACCCTTTGCAAAGTTTATTCCAGTAAGTTTAAATTCTTAAATTCAGTAGTTAATATTCTTTTGTTATCTGCTTAATTACCATATATTTTGTAAATTTAATGCTTACTACGATCTGTAATTTAACCCAGAAATACAGAGCTTCTCTTGTTCTACTTTCGCTGCAGTCTTTCGTAGTGTCGTGTCGATCTGATGGGAATTTCCCCATGTACAAGCTAATCTTTATGATGAGTAACAGAACATTATACCGATACGGGGTTTCTCCCTTCAATTTTATCAGCTGTGCGAGCCCAATGAAAGCCTGTTTTACAATTTTAAAGAAAGGGCCTCTTTCGGTGTTCTCTCTTTCTCTCGGTTCCTAAGCCTTTTTAATAAGTAAGAAAGAAAAACAAAACAGAATTAACAATTTTTTACCGCCGAGGCAGCTTTCATTTAAGCCTTCTGCTGATTCTCGTAAGACAGATTAATGTTATCAGTAGTACTCGCTGCTTTCAAGAATAAAGACAGAAATGGACGGGAGACAAAGCCATTTCACCCTCCTTCGGGATTTGCTGCCTGAAATTATAAACGTGTTTATAATAGGCATGAATTTTTATTGTGCGCTGCACCGAGACTATGTACCTAATTTATCGTGCATTCTGTCGCTCGTGCTTGTCATTTCCATAACAGTGACACAAACAATACCTACCTGCCAAAAAGCATTTTTTGCTGTTTGTCTCCAGATATCATTTACATCCTTTAATTCAAGCACTGTACTTTAGTTACGTGTGAATTAAAAAAAAAAAAAACTAAACAAGACATTTTTGCTTAATGTCATGTCTCTAGTTTCTAAGGCTTGCGCATCGCTTACGTGCATGGTACATGTGAGTTTTTATAAACTGAATGCGAATACGATAAGTAATGGACAATTACTCACACACGCGCATGCATAAGGAAGAAGGAGGAATTTATGATGTACACTTTTACTACCAATTACTCATTAACACACCCAACATAATTTTTCTAGTGTTTTTAGATCTAAAGATATTGATGAACAAATTGATAGTCGTTTCCTGCAACGGCGTGTGATAGAGTTTCTGTTTAAATCGGGTGAACTGTCGGCCACATCTGTCAATTTTAAACTTCTGGCAGTTTATGGAACCAGACAATTTATCAAAATAATGTCCAGAGGTTGCTCCAACAGTTTCCGGAAGGTTATTTCGATATCAAGGTCTTAGGTGGTGGCTCTAGCTCCTCGTCTTCATTATCTTCGGTTGCATCTGAACCATGACTTTCACCAGTAATGCTTTCAATTATTTCCGAATCAGTAATGTGCTCATATGCCAAGAGCTAAAAGATCAAAGTCTGTCACAAACAGTGAAAACGAAGAGTTGATTAACCAGCTCATTCGAGACGATATGTGCAAAACCTCCAGCCAAGTGATGGACGCTGAGAAAATATCAATGGAAAATGTTTTGACCATCATCAACAGACTGGGAAACAGAAAAATCTGTTCTTAGTGGGTGCCTAAGCTGCTCACACGAGAGATGATGGCTGCGAGGAAATGGATCTGTGAAGATCTTCTGGAGAAGTTTGGTGCTGGCGGTCTTGAATGCTTTAAAGAGATCGCCACATGTGATGAAATATGGCTTTTCCATTATGACCCACAAACCAAACAACAATCCATGAAATGGGCACACGCGACATCATCTGTAAACAAAAATGTGCGTAGCTTTACTCCATTTTTTTTAGTTCTCAAGATTTTCTTATTCTCTAATATCGCAGTCTGACGTATAATGTTTAATTGTTTGTTCGATAACATTAATACATTAATCAGTTTTGTTTAAGTTTATTTTAATATCATTCTTCATTTACATACCTTTATATTTTAAATTGTTTTTTATTGTGTGTGTTAGTTAATAAAACAAGGAAATAATAAATAGGCTATTTGAAATAGCTTTAGCGTGAAATAATAAGTATGATTCAGAAAGCTGGAAAGTTGTTTAATTATGGTAATTAAAATTGTGGCTGTTCGTTCTGCCTTGCAAATGTTACTGTAATGGGTTTTTTTGAGGATTGGGCGTAGCCAAGCTCAGATTTTATAATATAACTCATTCAAGAAAAGTCTGTTTTTTTTCCCCACTATCCTGTTGTATGTGTCTGCGCGCGAGAGATTCTAGGGACGCTATAGAAGCCAAATTCCTGCTGCATGAAATGTTTGCACAACGATATAGGCAGCTGAGTTCTCTAGGATGACGTAGGACAGTTACAGTTCGGTTTTAACATATAAGGACGATGCATGTCACCATAAGTTCACTGTAAAGGAGAGGGGGAGGGGAGGGACGTAAAATCTGAATCAGCAATGAGAACTGTATCTACGCACAACGTTCACCAGGAATGACAGTCCATGTCATTCATTACTACTTTTTCAATCGGATAAAGTGAGATTTATAAGTACAATCACTTGAAACTGGATATTTTTTTAATCATGTGACTGTACAGAACTTGGGAAGGGATGGGGGTTCTGAATTGTCTGAAAAGCACAATTGGCGCAAAGATGAATATTTTGATACTTTTTAAATCCTCAGGCACGTTTAGTACGTTTTAAATCCTGAGTATGTTGAGTGTATACGTGTCAAGCCCATACCATATTTTTGTACTATAAGATATTAATTTTGAAAGGAAAATTTGAGGAAACCATTCTAGTGGAAACATTTTTCATACGTTTTCGTCTTTTTCTAAGGGGGGAGGATGATTTAGCGCATAATCTCGTTCTTTGGACATAGAGCATCGATTTCTAAGGTATGCTAATTATGGTCTTTCTTTATATTGCGTGTGTGAAAAATGTGTTCAAAATACATGTCCATAAGTGCATATGCACGATGTTGCGTACTAAAAATCCAAGAATAACTAATAAAGAGAACCCCTACTTCGTCTGCTTGAGATAATCGTGCGTACAATTTACAAGGAGAAAAAAATGAAGTACACAGTGAAAAAAAATGCAAAACACGAAGCTATCTTTGCATCATTTCTATTTTCAACTCTGTAGTAAAAGAAAATGGTTTCAGTTTTGTAGTCAAACAGAATTGCAGAACTTTTCACCATGATTTACAGTTTTCAAATTCTTACCATTTTTGTTTCTTATTATTTATTTATTATTTTTATTTTTTTTTCAAATGCGGAAGTCGACAACAGTTTGGTGTCGTGCACAACTACCAGAAGTTCATTGCAATAAACACTGCAATGAACCCAAAAGGCAAAAAATTTGAAAACTTCGGTCCTTTCTGGAGACATCATTATACTAGAAATACTAACACATTTTGTTCTGCCGAGACCGGACTGAAGGATTCGTTCTGAAGCAGCTCGAAGATGCTGCGGAAAATGGCATTTTAACTTTCGGTATTAACGGTGCACTTTAGGAACATAAGATGCAAGGACATTTACGTACTTTTTCTATACGAATATATTTAACTCTACATAAATGTGAACACATGCATGTTCATAACAATAAAAATCAGAAACTGGCTTTCTTCATCCTTCTTAGAATCAACTTTCTGTAAACCGAAATTTGCGAAGGAAATGACAAATCTTATTTTCACAACTGAATCTTAGTCCTGAAAATCTATCGCAATGAGACGCCTCAGTATTGTACTAAAATACAGCGCTTTTCTGCTAAGAGAAATAAAATGCCATTTATTTAAAATGGCTACCCTATGATCACACTTAAATTGTGAAAAATCGAGTCATAAACCACACAAAATTCGAAGAGAACATCATAGAAATGTTTGGTACATACAGGGTGAGTTACAAGTCGCTACAACACTTTAAAAAAATTCATAAGTTAAAAGATATTTTTCTAATTATTGTTTTGTTTCTTGTAAGAAAGATAAAATATTTATATAAACCATGTCATCTTCGAAATTAGAAGAAAGAATTTTAGCTGTGAAACTTTTACCAATATGGATGCTACACAATTCTGCGATATTTGAAAACGACTCCTCCCTCAAAACCAATTAATAGCATTATGAAAAATTAGAGAAATCGGGTAGTCGTTCAGACCTTCGTAGAAGCGGGAGACTCACTTCATCTGTTTCTGTAACAAATACTGACAGGGTACGTGCGTCCTTGTTAAAAAAATCCACAAAAGTCATCCAGAAGATTGTCATCGGAACTAAAAATCCCTCAGACCTCAATAATTTGAAATTTAAAGGCTGTTACACGCCTTAAATAAGGATGAGCCAGAGAAGAGGTTACAATTTTCAGAGAAGATGTGTAAAAAGATGAACATTTCATTAATAAAATCATGTGGACGGATAAAGCCATTTTTAAATTAAATGGTCATGTGAATAGGCATAATTGTATTTACTGGGCTACTCAATTCTTATGTTGTGATTGAACAAGAATTGAACCTATTTGGGGTGGAATTTCCTCGGAAGATGTCAAGAGCTTTATTTCTTAGATAAAAATGTTGAAGGTGAGATTAGCTACCGACTACAAATACCGTCACATGCTCCTCGAGTGGATTCCATCTGTGGAACTGGGATAATTTCCTCCATATGACGTTTAGTCCTCATTTTTCATTATTACAATTTACATGTTTGTAATTCATAATTTACATGTTTGTAACTCTTAATTTCCATGTAACGGTAATTTTTTCCTTTTTGCCAATTAATTTCATTTATAATTTCATTTATAATGTAAAACTCCTGGCCATGTCGCCGTGTTGAGTATTATTGTCTCTAGTACATGTCCTGTACTTATTAGCAATAAAGAATTTATTTATTTATTTATCTTGAAATGCGCAAGGATATTGTCAGGCCAATAATTGCTGGGAAAAATTAGTACTTTAAATTAGTTTTTTCCGTCATCAATGTAAACCCTGCTCTCGGTGGCTCTCGACTTCGGTGAACTTCGCGGTATTCATCAAGCATGCTTTTCATATTTTCATGAATCCAATCTCAAAATTTCTGTCGTGAGAACTAGCTTCCCTGTTATACGATTTTAAATATTTTATAGTTTTAAGTGAATTGAATAAAACCTAAGAAAGGAAACAAATAGTTACTACTGAAAAGATAAACTGAAACCATTCACAAATAAAACGACCAATGATAGGTTTATTATGAAATTCCTATTCTACTTTTAATTCCACACAGTGGTGAATATATTTGAGCAATACCACGTACATTCTTCGCGAATATATCTTAAACTCCAATTAAATCTTGGAATTTTTATTTATTTTTTCTTCGTTTTTTTTTTGTGATCAGACAGTGCAGACTATGTGGTGGGGAGTTAAAAAGGCTTTAACATTTTGCTCTTGGGTCGATTACCTAATAAGAGGAACAGAAAGCAGCATAAAAGACCAGGAGATCGTAAGGCTGTTGGCAGCAAACTTTATTACTATGGTAACCGGTTTCGCATATGAAGTATGTAAAATTTCCGGGAAAACAAATTTCGCAGAGACGCAGGAAAGTGGAGGAAGCATTCAACGCAATTTGGAAATAGCAGACAAGAAACATATTGCGTTTCCATGTAGTTTTGTTCGCTCGATTAAAAACAGTGCCCCTCCCTCTCTATCGCTGCTCCCATTTGATGGTGAAAGTAGAACATAATTTTTAAAAACAGTCTGAGGGGAAAATCTAAAGCGATAGTGCCCATATTTCTACCACACCGTTTCTTTAAGCAAACAGCCTAGCATCAGTGCACTGGCTGCAGTGAAAATTGTCTGACATATTTTACTTCATACACATACAGGAAGATAACCGAGGCCATTATTATAATATAAGTTTCAAAGTACACTTTATAATGGGGTTGTCTTTGCACGTAGTCAAATGGTATTATTTAACTTTTTTGGATAGATTTAGAATAGAATGGATACGAGAGCAGAGGCATTTAGTGGAGGCAGGTGGGGATTAGTATTTTGAAAATTTTAAGAACATTCAGCAGTAAAACTGAACTATTTCTGCACTCAGTGGGAAGGTTTTGTTTCTTACTTTCTCCACTCCCACATCTCTATACAATATTTAATTTCTTTCCTTTAAATTAAATAAAGTGAAAATTGACAAAATGTAAGAAGTGCCCAAAAAATCTGAAAGCCTGCAGTAGCTTATTCTGATCTTCGTGATTCCGTTCGCTTCCTCCACGAGAGCTGTACCGTATCCTGATTCATCGATTGATCTTGTAATGTGATACATTTTTTTTAATAATAACTTGTGAGAAGGAAATTTGGTTTACATTATCTAAAATCAAGCTAGATAATAATGAATAATACTCCGGAATTAACTTTTAAAATATTCAATCTCATGATTTCTTTAAGAGTAAGTTAGAGAGAGTGAACAGAAGTTACCATTTCAAAAGAAGCACCAGGATTGGGTAGTAACGACAGGACTAAGAAATTTCATTCATCATCAATAGAAAGGCAAAAGAAAGAGCCTAACTGTCTGGTGAGTACTAATTTTTAAAGAACGGGTTCTTGATTTTATTAAAAATGAATTAGTAGTCACCTCTCTTAAAATCCAGATTTATAGATTGAAATTACTTCTCGCTCCATAGGAATTACAACGGAACTGTAAATAAAATAATATACAGTACGTGAGCTGGTGAAGATCTGAGAAGTGAATACGAGACCATTTATTTATTCTGAAGTCATCTCATGTTCTGTCTGAACAAAACAGTCGCCTTCAAAGTAAACGTAATTAGCAAAACGTAAAGCTCCTGATATTTCATTCAATAAGAAAAATTCCCTTAAAATTTTATTTTTGCTCAGAAGGAAACTGACATTGCCCGAAATTTCTCCCCTTACATGTTTTTATTGAAGACATGGTTACATAATTATCTACAGAACAGCCTAAACTATTGCTAGTGTAAATCTCTTAAAAGAATCGAGGTTGCATAGCAGTACAGATTCGTTAACATCGATATAACAATAAAGCAGAGAGCCACCTAATAAGGAATTTTTTGGTTGCGCTACTATGGGAAAAATAAATTGTAAGAAAAGCAGAGAAATCAAGCCAAAAGATAATTTATAAACATACATTTATTGATATAGGGTTAAGGGTTCCTTTTAGTACATTTAGTCAATAAAGCTAAATAAAGTTAACTTTTTAAAAATCCAAGTGTTATGTATAAGAGCAGTTATTTAGAGAGAAAAATTCGATTATAATTATTACCAAATAAGACACTTACAAAAATAAATAGAGATTCCTATTGTAAATGACAAATCTGACACAGAACACTTTAATATATCGCTCAAAAATTACGATATCATCACCTGAGTGATGTCAAAGGCTTATGCTGACTTTAACTGTGACTGTATTATCCAATTCAATTCCTTCATATCTGAAAGTCCATTTCCACTGCTTGCGATGGATAACCACCATAAATTAACACCGTATAAGAAAAGTAGCGGTTTTCCCTTACAATGAGGATTATTTCCCAAGTTTTAAGAAATGGTAGCATTCATTGGAAACGGCTACACATTCAACTAGCGGTACGTAAACTGTTGTGCAACAGTGTACGTCAGAAATGGAGGTACAGAGAACAATTGTTTGTACAGTGGTAGTAAAAATTGTGTAGTGCAAGGTGAAAAATTCTTTAAATGGTGTAGAATGCTGTTATGTCTGAACATGAATTTATGATGTATATAACGTAAGTACTAGAGTGTTTCTGTAAGATAAATTCATTTTTATTATGTTTTCCATGACCTGTTAATAAAATACACAATTCTAATTTACTCGCACACACAATATGCAAATCGGCCTGTGAACGTACATGTCGTACAGCCAAAAGGGAACATAACTAAGATGGAAGTAGAATCAAAAAACAAATCAAAAATTCGCCTAAAAAATGTAAAATTTTTGAAAAAAGGTTAAACTGATTGGAACTACCCTCCCTCAACAAACAAATCAACTGCAAAATTTATGGATATTATATTCCATATAATAAAACATCAACTAAATATTTTTCACCAATGAAACAATCCCAAGATGTTTTAATGCAAATTATTCTTTACTGCAGTTCTGAGCTCCACTGAATTCCTACTCCCATCCGGTTGTAAACTACTTAAATTATTACGAAACGGAACGTGCAATTACACTCCTTACCTCGGCAATTCCTTCATTAAATCCATCTGTCTATTTCGGAAGCTCACTGCGGATCAAAGAATGTGTTTGTGTCCTGCTAGGTCTCGTGCTACGGCGTGGCTAATCCTGCAGACTTATCTATCGTCGGCTATCAATTGCAATTTATGGTGTAAGCGTGATGGCCACAACTATAATGTTAATCCTCTTACGGTTCATAGCGCCAGATATTTACTCCATTTTTACAGCGATACCACCTTGTAGGATGCGTGATGAGCAGGCGGTTGTGACAGCCGATTGCAGGAAAGAATTTTTAAAGCTGAGGGATATATATTTTTTTTTTGTTTTTACCTTCTCATATTTTCCACATCTATTTAGTTTGAATCTTTCTTAGAAAAAGACTTCAAATAAATATGTTGTCTTAATCGCAATCTTAACTGAGTTTAATTCCATCTCATTTCATCAGTATTACAAACTTCACTTTTCCTAAAAGGATGTCAATTATTGGATTCCTTGACTCATCTCATTTTCCATAGTTAATCACTATATAGTTCCTTCTGTTTTACGTCGAACTTTGGATAAAATTTATGAATTTTGTTGTCCGAAATTCCCTCTTTTGGCCTCTTAAATCTTTTTATTCTATTCTACTACATTCATTTGCTATCTTTGTTGGATATTTTTTGAAAACTTCTTCAAAAACAAACACAGAAAGACTGGGCGTGTGTATCTGTGTTATGCGCTAAAGAAACCAAATCTATGAGGCAACACTATATTGAGTACGTAAACTGCGTATATTTTGTGATCGATCTGCCTGTTCGCTCGTCGATAAACGTAGATAAAACCATGCAACCCTCGCCTGAGACCGGCTAACTCATCCACAGACTGAAAAAACCCATAATTCCTCACGTCATTGACGGGATTCGAACTCAGGCATTTAAAACTCGCACTTCTAAATGTTAATTTCCAAATCATCTTTCAAAGAAAATATGAAACTAAACAATATACTCATCTAAATTACATTTTCTATTCAATACTTCTAAGTAGCAAGCAGTGTCCTTTTTAAAGTTTGCTTTTTTTTTTTTTTTTTTTTTATGAAAACCCCAAACACGAAAGGTATCAAAAACCTATAGTACTTAGTACCGTGCATGGGTTGAAGGAGAAGTATGGGGGGGGGGGGGTGTGCCGGAAACTTTGCTCTAGAGACTAAACATGGGTTTCACCACTTCAAGCCTCCAATAAGCAAAGTGGTGGTATTTCACCGGTTGATGAAAGTCATCTACCACCTTCAGATTATTTGCATACAGAAAAAGCATCAATTACAATGAATTAATTTACATTAAAAAGTATTTGGTCATTATGTACAGGTCGGTGGAAGTTGTACTGTGAAAAATTTTAATTTGATAACAAAAAGCGTGACACTTAAAACGGATCCTTGTGAAACTTCCTCCTTTTGGTAAAACACTCTACAGTGTGGATTCTACACGAACTTGAAATAGACGATTAGATAGGAAGTTTTATTAAAAACGGGAAAGTCATCCCTAAGATAGATCAAAGTTATACGAGTCTTGTAATACAACAAATCACCAGGCTGTGCTATACAGTAAGCTTTTTCGATATCAAAGAAAACTGACCCCAGATGCTCGAATTTTATACAAACATCGCCAGCATACGTTTCTAGTCTAATTAAATGTTCCAAAGTGGATCTTTTTTTTTCGGAAGCCATATTGTAAAGCGGATTTGGATCATTCTTTCCGGGATCTTGCATAAATAGTTTGTCACAACGATCGGACGATTGTTAATTGGATTTCTAATATTCTTTCCTCGCTTTGGGAAGGCCATAAACTGTCTGTAGTCGAGAAAGAATTTCCTTTACAGATATTCGTTTGTGTCCCATATAGGTAGTGGGAGGACGAAAGTTTGAACCACGCGGTGAATGCGCCCAAACATTTCACTAATACTGATAGTATTAACAGGTCTACATGGTTATGTGTACGTTAGAGCTTTCTTGTGATGAACAGCATTCTTGTGCTTCAGTTTATCCGGAGTGAAGGAGCACTGATACTCTCCTCGGAGTTAAACTATGTGACGTTTCACCCTCCCCCCGCGCGTGTCTTCCCCTTTCTTTATCCTACCATATTTGTAGGGACGTCACATACACATGAATACATTTATAACTTTTTACATACTCTTACTAGCTACCATGTGAAGAAATGGCGATTTCTGTTTTGGGCTTCCATTTCCTGTTATGCTGGTTTTCACTTTTAGGATATCCTTCATTTTAACACTACTACCCTATCCACTTACGATCATGAACTTTATCCTAATTGTTGGCATAGTCTAAAACATTACAAAGAATTCTCAATTTTCTCGGACAATATTTATAAGGAACAAGTCCAACTCAGTGAAAATCCTGATTTCTTGCTATGTTTTTATAGGGTGGCCACTGAAGCACTGAAGGGTTTGAAAAAGTCATCTTTTAATCTTTTTTATTTTCTTTTTTTACAGGTTATAGAGCATCCCTTGGAGATTAAAATGTGGCCACTGAAAGACTGACCACCTTTTCAGAATGTTCTGGCGATGCCTAGTTGAGCAGAGCGACGACGGGTAGAGGCAGATGGATCCTCAAGGACACTCTGCCGTACAGCTTCCACCGCTTCGTCAGTGCGCACAGTGCGCTTAGGACCTCTTCCCGGAAGATCGCCGACTGATCCAGTTCTCTCAAACCGGGCGATTAGGTTCCGAATCATGTTATCGCTAGGAGGACTTTAAAATGTTGCCGGTATTTTCTCTGAGTTTCAATAATTGATCTTTCACTGGAAAAAAAAAAACCCAACGAGTTTTACTCGTTGCTGGACATCATACATAGCCAATTTAATTTGCAAGGGATGCTCTATAACCTGTAAAAAAATAAAAAGATTAAACATGAACAAGTTATGACTTTTTCAAACCCTTCAGTCTTTCAGTGGCCACCCTGTACAAAGCTGATATTGAAATGAACCTGTGTTCTGGATAACTTCACGTTTAACGTGTCATGTTCCATATCATCTCACCAGTTGTACTATGCAAATGAGAGCAATAATTTCGTATCTAATTATTTAAAGGAGATACTGGGAGTTTGTGTCCAGTACCGATGTCAGATGTCTAATCTTTGCACCTGATTAACAGTCAATCTAAAGTTGCACTAAATGAAGTTCAACGGAAAAGTGTCCGTAGTGATGAACTTCCTTAGCCCGAATATCAGTTATGCAATGTCTAGTTATTGATTTCGAGTCATTTTCTCCAACAACGCATGCGAATCACACACGTACAAGAGGAAAATCAATTCGGAGGTCAGTAATTTCGAAGATTTACGTGATTAGAAATTGTACGAAATTATCTCTGATCTGTGTATCGCTATAACCGAAGAGGGCACCGAATTTGCTCAACATACGCCACATATGAAAGTAGAAAGCGTTGTCTTATCGATGGTAGTGGTCACAGATATAAAGAAAGAATAATATGTCTTGAGTGACTGTTTTTAGGCACATAACTGCAAGAGGAAAGAATGAGAGGGGGAAATATCAAAGAGTGAAAAAATACGACCTATACAAATTTACACATCATTCATATAGCTCTCTTAATTTATTTAAATCCTTAATTTATTTGTTATTTATCGTAAGATGTGAGAGGTCTAACGAATGACAACTGCAGCGCTATTATTGTGTAATAATATCTACACGCATAGTAACTAAGCTCAATATTTGTTTCATACAGAAGATTGCAATTAATATCATATAAGACTATGTGGCTGAGTTAGTCAGACCGACTAACTCAGCCGCATTGTGAAAAAAAAATGTCCATAAAAATTCCTTGCGTCACTGATTGAATTCGAACTCTGACTTTTTTCCACCCGGTTTGGGAGGGCGGTGGTTAAAACCATTGTGCTACTCGACAGGACTACAGAAAGAAAGTAGGAACTAAGAAAGTGTCAATAGTTACTCCCAGGTTTTTCAGTCCGCACAACATGCAAATCTGTCCGTCTATATACACTTGTAGAGACATAATACATAAGGGCAATATGGTCTAAGTCGCTGATTCACGTAAAATACAACAACAAGAACACGTGTGGCTAAAAACCACGAATAACTCAGGAGCAAAAGCTCTGTTCCTTCTGCTTGACATAGGCTAACCACAAAACTACAGCCTCGATTGAAGAAGGGTTAAAGGATTCCAAGCTCTGATAACATTTATACTCCGACCTCTACAAAGGATTGATACGTGGCGAAGCAGATACATTTACACGGAGAATGGGCATTATAATAGTTGTGGGTGTTTGTGCAGCACAAAGTTTTCAATCAAGAAAATGGAATGTAGTTTTACTGTAACATCTAATATATAATTATGGTCGATTTCTATCCATAAAAGAAGATCGCTAATATACAGCAGAAAAAAGAGGAACTGAAGAGATCAGAATCTTCAATTACTTCAGCACTGTGAAAGGTAGAGGATAAATCACAGAATTGGAGCTTGTTTAGAAACTTCATGAAAAACAAAAAAATATTTCTGAAATATCTAAGGCAACAGCTTAAGATTCTCCAAACTTTTCATTGAAATTTTATCAAGGATAGGCCAAGAGTTTCCCTGTGGGACGACACTAACAGACTTTACATTGAAGACGATCATTAATCAGAGGATTCCAGTACTGTAATAGCAGGCAGTTAATTCTCTGTCAATTTCGAAGAGGCAATAAGACAATAACTGGGGAGACCACAGAGTTCTCTCCCTTCTTAGGAATAAGCTGAATACGGGAAAATTTCCATGAAAGAGAAAACACTAGTAGAATAAGTAAGAGTCTTTAAAGAGAGTCTAAATTTTTTTGTTGTTGTTGTTGTTTGGTTTTTAGGAGCATTAGCAACTAAGGCCATATTGTTTCGGGGATATGCGGTGGTCATTCCCTGACCTTTCCGCATCCTCCGTATTTGGTGGCTCACGGGCTCGAACCCCAGTCTAATCAAGAAGCATGTGCTACGCACTGCTGCTCCTGCCCACCTGGCTACGGAGGCGCCAGAGAGTCTAAAAAGGCGACATAATGCATCAGTTAACTGTGGGACACAGGATATAAGAATAGAAAAATACCGAAAATGGCTGGAGACTTCTTGGTATTGAAATATTATCTGAAATTCTAAAATCTTTCTGTAGTCTCTTGTGGCTTTAAGTACTTTAATAAGAAACCCTCTTACAGCTGGTGAGAAAAAGCCAGAGTTCGAATCCCGTCAATGACGCGAGTTTTTTTTATGGGCTTTTATCACGTGGTTGACTGAGTCGAGCTCGGAAGAGGGTCCAATAGTTTTCTTCCTCAGGAATCTCGGTTTTTCGTCCATCAAATCGGCTGAAAAACAACAGACATATGTACTTACGTTTCATGACCTTAGTTGTCCTGCCAATAGGAGATTTATATAAATCATCAAATGAAGGATAAACAAAACAAACAAACAAACATGTAAAATAGATGAACAGAAGTTTGTAGGTAATAGCTTTGATAAGCGACTAGACAGTACGATCGTCATTATAATAAGAAGCATTTTTTTAATTCTTGGACTTTTACAGATCGAGTCTCCATTTATTAATAACTTATTTATATCTGGTACGAGCTTTAATGTAAGATGAAATGGAACGTGTCATTACGAGAAAGATAATTAAGATAAGTTATTTATTTCCAATGGTAAGGACAGAACTATCTGGACAAATTTTAATTCGTTACCAGATTGTGATAACGTTTCATGGATTACATCGAAAATTCCCAACGTATTAACTCCGACGATGGAAATGCAGAGTGTAATTTTCAAGCATTAGTGAAATAAAGATTGCAATTAATCGGCGTTAGACTTAATAACGAAAGTATTTTTTTATCATATGCTTTTTTCTTGTCACATTCTTGCTGCTATTTATATTCATTTTGGGTAAAAGTTGTGTTTTGTGGTCATAAGCAATGGTATAGCAGTTTAACTAACAGGAATCGAAATTAGGTAAGGAAACAGAAGAGAAATATCTATCCTTGTATAAACTAATAACCCAGAGCGTAGAAAAGGTTAGTTGGAGGAAAGTAAACATTATACGAATGAAGAATATAGTTAGTGTTCGAGTTATCCGGCAGAGCATTTCCCGTCTGTGCTAGTAACGGCCTTACACGTTGTAGACGTTAATGGTACACGTTGTACCATTAAGAAGATGGTACACGATTACTAATAACTAAATTTGTATTATACAAGATCCTGGTTTGAAATCCAACAAGACAGAAGAAAATTTTGAGCATTTTCATACTAAGACCAAGTTATTCTGTCTCAGGAGAGAGTTGTACAGTTCCTTACTCGGCAAACTCGAGATTTCCATCCAGCAAAACGGGCAACCCGACCGAAAAATGCACGCAATTTACGAAATCAATTTTTCTGGGTTTACAATGTCCTTATCGATCAAAGGTCATCTCGCTGAATTTCAAAGCTTGGCATGTGTGCACATGTTATTATTTTTTTCTTTTGTTTGTGTGTGGGTACAGTTCCTTTCAGCTTCAGGCAGATCAGAGTCAAGTTCTGGTCAAATGAGATTTAGCTCATTCTTGGAAGGATTATCTCCTCACTCCGAACATATGGGTGTGATTTTGTTGCTTCGCAGAAATAATTTTTTGAACGTCTATTCATCTGATAGTAAATTCAAGTATGCTTTTCTCTTTTGTTTAAAAAACAACGGTCCTCTCCTTTTGTTTAAATGCAACGGTGTCGGCTGTCTGCTTTAAGTTTTGCCACTTTCTGTAGGTTTTTTTTTATTTGCTTACAGCTGAATACTTCTTTTGATTCTTTGACGAACCAATAGTAATTAAATGGAGCTTTCAGTGACTGTGATCATTTTAGTTGTATAATAATTGGCGATGGGGGCGCCTCCGTAGCCAGGTGGGCAGGAGCGGCAATGGTAGCACACGCTTCTTGCTTAGACCGGGTTCGAGCCCGTGACCACCAAATAGGGAGGATGCGGAAAGGTCAGGGAATGACCACCGCATATCCCCGGAGCAATATGGCCTTAGTTGCTAATGCTCCTAAAAACCAAATAACAACAACAACAATTGGCGATATGATAGAGCACTAGCGGGAATATAATGCACAAGATCGAGAATAACAATTTATTTTTAAAATAAAACTTCAAAACGGGTTCTAATATAGATATAACATTTTGTTTGCTCTTTTTTACAAGAAAAATGATCAGTAAGAAAAAAAAAGAGAGTAGACACACCATAACCTTCGTCTAACAGTGCTATCTGATCTTAAAGTAACATGCCAATCTGCAAGCAAGACGCTTCGCTCTCTGTAGGATCAACAGATGACTGGCTTATCACCACCGTTATTACACTGTGAGACGACTTGGTGGAGCCGTTTTATATAAAGGATGTCGCCAACAAGATGGCGTCATCCTCTGTGGGCTTCACAGGCTCTTATAATTCTAGGGAAGGCAATCATAGAGGTTTAAGTAATGGCATCGCACTATAACAGGAACGGTAAAGAAATTGCTGTCATGATGGCATATACAAGCATATGCGGAGAATGCAGTGGTGTATAATTTATTTATTTCTCTCTCTCTCTCTCTCTCTCTGGATGACATACTATAACTGCGTTTTAAGACTGTTTCAAACATAATACTATGTTTAATGATGTTAATGCTAATCAACTCTACAACGGGAACGACAAAATGCATTTTTTGTAGTACGATTTAATAGGCTCTGAAACGCCATTCTGTTTTCAGAGGAACGAAAGCTTGAACTGTAAAGCAAACAGTCTTGAAAAGCCACCAAAAATCTAAGAAATGGCATCTACAGAGTGGTTTATGTATGCCAACCTTTTGGAATGCTTCAGGTTTAAATCTCGTCGATGAAGTAGAGAAGTTTTGTAAGTCAGGCCTTTTTCAAAATGATTTGAGTTAGCCAGCGTCATATGGAGGTGTTGGGAGCAGGGAGTTTCTATTCATTAATGCAGGGCTTTTCAGCTCTCAAGCAAAGAAACTGGCTGTAGGACGTAAATCATTTATAGATACAATATGATGGCGCCTCATCATCTGAGGTACATTGGTGCTAATAAAAAAAAAAATCACACAAACACGAGAAACACTAAACTGGTTATTTAAACTTTGCTATAAAATTTGAGTGCGCTATAGGCATTGATTTTTAACTGGACGCTTAAAATCATTTTCTTTTATTTCGTTTCGTCAGGCTTCACTTAAGGCTAAAATCTGAAGCTACTTAATTACGAACCCTCATTATCCCCCTTCAAATATAACCCCTCCCTTTTTCTAATCTCAGACTTAAGGTATGGTAAACAGGGCGGACTAATTTATCTTCATGGCGGATATAAAAGTTCTCCTGCCTTCCATTGTTTCTTTATGTCAACGGCAGGTACGGCTCCATATGAAAAGAAATTTGATGCCCGTAATTAGTTAGACAAGGCTGTCGTTCAAGAAAGATAAAAAATGTCACTCTTAGGTAGTGTTATTAACTTTTCTAGGAGCTTATCACCCGGTATTTCTATCTGCAGTAAAAAAAAAAAATCTCACTGTCGCAGCGTTGTAGGGAATGTGCTTGTAGAAGCTAAACTGTTCAGAAAACTGTACACATTTTTACGTTTTATGAAAGCACTGGTAACTGAACACTAATTGCATCGTCAGTTTGACTGCAATGATATGTAATCTCGAATTGGGTGGTTCTGAAAAAAATCGCAGAATTTCACTAAACAAGAAACGTTTATTTTCATCTATGCCATTAGTTCTTGTATATGAAACCAGACACCAACAAACAGAACTATTCTATTTAGATAACATTAAGTAACAGTTCAAATTACTCTTCACACATTCGAAGAATAATTAACAGGTCTCCCTCTTCTGCTCGAAATATAAAAATTTAATAAAAACTACACACATTATGTGGACATTTGAAATTATCGTAATTATATTTTCAGAATATTACTTGAAAAGTCTGTGGTAATAATATTTTAAGGGGCATATAATAAAATATTTTCAGGGAAACATTCCATGGTACTAATCCAGCAATCCCATCGAACTAATCCGCAATTCAGTGGAACTAAAAAGATATTTTTACCTTTGCAATCCATGGAAGTTTTATTAAGTAGACCGACATCAGTAAGAGATCACTGATGTCGGTTTTTATAAATAATTTCAGCATGCAACCTTAAATTGAAACAGTGCTTCACAATAAGAATTTGAAAATTTCGAACACTTTCTCGAACAGAAATGGGCCTTTTCCACACACACACATGATAATGATCCACGGACAGCAATAAAGATATTTACATTATTTTCACAATTTCAGCAACAGTTTTAAGGTAAAAGATGACTGACAAATTTTCCATTTCTTTTTATCACAAACATACAAGTGATGAATCGTTTAGCAGAGGGAGCAGTAAAATCGGATCTATGAGGCAGCAGTAAAACTAAGTATGCTTCTCTCCAGCGCTCGCACTCAAGTTAAGCAGGGTGTAACGACGCGCAGTCCGACCATCAACAATAAAGAAAAAAAATAAGAGTAAGTGAAAAAAAAAAACAACAAAAAACAACTTGAAGTGAAACATGTATAAGTGAAGTATTATCAGTAAAACATATACACGCGATGTATTGCCCTGAAAAGAAAGAGTAAAATATATTCGGAAATACATGGAGATTTCTCAAATTATCTAACAATCGTAATTACTAAAGCTGTATTATGAAGTGTACAGACTCAAGTCTAACTGAGATCAACAAAATCAACGTAGAAAGCAGAAATAAAAATCATATAAACAGAAAGCAAAGGATATTTCTTAAAACTGAATACACAATCGAATTTCATACACCTCGTAGATTATGGAGAGAGAGAGAGAGAGAGAGAGAGAGAGAGAGAGAGAGAGAGAGAGAGAGAGAGAGAGAGAGAGAGAGAGAGAGAGAGAAGCGCAGAATAACGTGCTTTGTGTGATAGGATAGTAGACAGAGAAACGCTGCGACAGCGAGAGTTAAGCGCACTATTTTCAAGCGAGATGATATCGATATAAATAGAACCACCACCATCAGACCTGTCAGCAGAACCTTAGCCAGCTTGTCTTCAGAGATCCAAGGTGGGTAGGGATGCAAATAGTAGGGATACAGACAGAACGCTATCCTCATATTATTGATTACGTGATCACAACAGCAAAAGCACCTTGGGTGTAGGGATGTTCAGGTCGGCCTCTCATCGGTGTGCAATGAACAGAATATTTGTATAGCAGCCAAGATGTACATCCAGTAAACGTTTATTTTTCGCCATACAAAGATTAAAATATATTATACAATTATTTTAAGATATTCAAATAGATTATATAATTATTTAAGATAAAAATTCAAATATCGAGGAAAAAGCGACTATAAAACGAAATGAATTTTAAAGGGAAATTTAGATGAGAAGAAAACGTCTCATTTGAATACATAATTAAAGAAAGATATTTAAATATATTAGAGAATCAGCATCTATCTCGAACCTTGTTATATTAACTTTATTGCAGTGCTTATTTGGAACCTGAAAATATTTCTTGAGTATAGATATATTAAATTTGATTAAAATTTTTACAGTATTCTCGAGGACTACATAATATTTTTATTTTAATTAATTTTTATTTCTTTCGATATTTCTTAAAAGCTTTACGGGATCGTCCTAAATTAAGGGATGTTTCAATTATAGTCATTCAGTGACCTTTACTTATTAAAAGTGCCCCTGCTGTTTACTAGTATTAAAATGACCAATGAATAAGAGAAAAGAAAACTTTTGAATATCATCACTTTTCTTACTTTCAGTTGAAGGAGCGTTACAAAGCGGAAAACCACGCTGTTTACTAAATTCCATACAGAAAATATTTTGTTTTTTAATTAACTTTATATTAGGCTTTAATTAACTGTCTGTAGTTACAATTACAGATTTGCAACCTTCCAATATTACATTCTATCCAGGGAGGATGAAATCCCAGAGCTCATCCTGGATTCTTGACTTCAAATGAAAAGAACATATTTCCGACTTCATTTTCTGGAAGCAACACTCAATGCATCATCAGATCAAGTCATTATTCTCAATAAGAGAATGATGAGATTGAATTCTACCAAGGCATTGAACATTGTCATTAGCATCATGCTGTTAATGAGACTGTTCAAAGTCTCAATGGAATTGAAACCAGGAATGCAGATGGTAATTCATGTAAGGTTATTGTGATTCGGATTCGGAGACCCAAATTTAACTCCTCAGAGAATTCCATCAATGCTCGATGGGATTCAACTCTGGAAACCTCAGACACTGCTACATTTTACTGATATCCTAACTCCGCGGAAAGTCGTTCACACATGTAATTACCCACATTATGATCCACTAGAAGGAAATGGGAATTACCAGCACTATTAAGAAGTCTGAGACGAAGTTAAACAATTTCGTTTCGTTGTCTCACAGCAGCCACAGTTCCTCTCTCGTAGATGTGCAACTCCATAAAGACATTGCACATTAAACCAGTGAATCGGATTTCTCTTCGATTCAATTGACATATTCACAGAACCAGTTGAAAAGAGTTCTCCTATTCGATGAGGTCTTAGGTACACGAATTTTGGGTTGTCTTTTTGCACGAATTGTTTTCTTCTCCTACTACTAAGGGATATAAGTTCGGAAGGAAATATTCCGTCCTGAAGTGGCTTCAGGCTTGGAAGAGAGTTCGCGTTGTCATTTAGGCAGCCGTAGCCGCGAGAGTATATAAGTACATGCTTTGAGTGACAGTGGTTCAAGTTCGCGTGACTACTAAATACGGTGCTGTTTCTTGTATTCTCTCTGTCTTATGGACTTCTCTGACTGAGGTGGTCGTTCCAGAGTATAAAGAGAAAATTTATTTAATTTTATTTATCTTCTTATATCACCTGACATTTAGGGTCAGATATCGGTCACAAGAGATTTTGCGACCTTTCGTCAACTTTGTACATCTCCTCAAGATACTTTCCTGTCTCCTGGAATATCAAATTTGGCTGGATGATCAGAACCCTTGATATCTTCGCTGTGATTGGCCCCCTTCTATCCTGCCGGCCGATTTTCACACTACAGTGAATCAATCATATTATGCCTCTGTGCCATTGAATCATGCAACGTTATTCTGACGTACTTGGTATCTGTGCACAAACGAAGTGAATGATACACAATATACAGCTATGTTCAAAACTATGCATACTTGCATTTCCACCAGTCGTTCCATCTATGTGCATAATTTCACTTAAATTTACAAAGTCCATATGATATAATTCCAGAATCAGTCTCCTAGTCTTTACATCGTAACACGCATCTAGTCTTTACTGTGGCAGAAGTCAGTGCGACTGAGGCGGACAGCGCAGTCAAGATCGGTGGTACAGAAGTACACGCGTTTGAGTGGCCGTGATTCCAGAACACATGACTCCTAAATACGGTGATGTTCTTATATTATTTCTATCCGTGAATCCTCTAACCTCCCATTATAAAGAGAAATTTTAAATTTAATATGCTAAACAAAGGATATACGCGATATCGGCGCACATTTCTTAATTTGGATCGTCGATCACATGAGAACAAAGTGGGAATCCAGCTTTGTAGATGGTAGCTATCCGCTTAATCATGAATGGTATGCGAGATTTATCACAAGGATCCTATTCTGACCTTGTGCTACAAAAAGGAGATGGAATCCTGAAACTGCATAATCTCCACACTAACAGCTGCTTGCCATCTTACTAGCGATGTCTAACTGCACAACATTCTCCGAACTTTCGAGACGTTTCATCGAGAATGCGCGCAGGTATGTAGTTCATGCAAGATGGGAACAACCATTACACCTCTACTGGGGGCGGGGGATAAGGATGGCTGAAACAGCAGTGTGGATGGTGTAGTGGCATAGTAGTTTGGATGGATGCGGAATTAATGAAGGGTCACCGAATATGTTGCCCTGAGATGGAACTGTAACAAAATGCCGTATGCAATCATAAGAGTTCATAAAAGTTACTATAACACTTACTACCGTTGGTTAGTCACTACTGTAACCTACTAAAGCGAAGGGAAAAAAATGGATAGAATATCGCGATAGAAAACAGATTTTTTTTCTAATTTAAAATAAACATGCACACAGGTTAATAATTTATTTTTCGGAATGGACCACCTTAATTTTAATCTTCGTCTCCGAGGCCTACCAGTGCACTCTCCTTTTCGAAATAACTTCCTTCGAAGTGAATACATAGATGACCTCACTCGTAGAAGCATTCACGGAAGAAATTTCTTGATAATACTTTGAAAGTGGCCATTGTCACACAGATTCTAAGCCTTCTTTAGTGCGCATGTGCCATCTTAATATTTGCAATCTTCTTCAAACACTTGTCTTCGTAAACCTCTGACATTTCTCTCAGTCTCTGTGATGCTTATAACACGTTGAACACAAGTTACTGCCCAGTCTTTGTGAACTGCATCTTTCATTATGCAGTTTCACAAAACAGTTCGCAATTACACCCAACTTAAGGTAACTTTTCAACTACCAGACAGAACGTTGAAACTTGAAATGTCTAATTTCTTATTAAATTCTTGCTATGGTTTCAAGCAGATACTATTATAGATCTCACAGAAATTTCATAGAGTAAGACTGACAGTCTGTAGTCAAACAGATTATTATTAACATCATTTTATTTCCACATCAGTGGACACCTCTGGAACAGCCTGGTTCGACTAGAAGGATGTACATTATGCAAATTACAGTTGATTATATTGATTGGAATTGCAGGAAATCAAAACAGATTGAAATACACGACAGAATAAAAATATATAAATAATGATTGGTTAAGTGAAGCAATTAGGGTCTTTGGAACAAAGAGCGCAGCTTATAGTGCTTGGCCTGTAATATCCAACAGTTTTTAGATTTTTGGTCCCTATTTTAATAATGGGATATCAGCTATGCTGTTGTGGATTTATTGGCATATTGTGAATTACGACCATAATACGCCGATATTCAACCGTAAGAATGCTAGAAACCAACCATCAATTAGGAAAAGTTGCCAGACCTAACAGCAGATTTGCTTTGTAGGCCATTAATTGCTTTTTGCTTTTATTAAAATTTTCCTAGTGAAAATTTCTTTCAAACGTGGCATAGCTATCGACTGAGAGAGAACTTCAATTTTGTTTAGTAAGTTTAAAGGAAAAAATCTTAACTTTATTTCCTCTAGCTTCTGTCTAGGTCCGATCTATCTTTACTGAAAATCCCAGGGTTGTCACAACCTAGGCCTTATAGATCAAGTCATTCGTTTTTTATTGCTCCTTCGGTCTATAACTCCCTTCGCTCCTTTCAGTTTGAATTGTACAAATTTATAGCGTCCTGTCTTTTTCATATTTAAAAAATTGACTTATTTTCTTTCGTTTTTATAACTTGCGTGAAATTGGCTGTTCTTTGGCATTTTCACTACAGTTTTGTTTGGTTATGAAAGCTTAGTTATGCAAGTTTGGTTGTCTGAGGATTGAACCATTTGTCTGATCTCCTTGATAGCCTGAGATTCTTTGAGAACCTTTTCAGGGTATATGACATAATTCCTGATCTACTTTTGTTATGGCTCGTCTCTGGGTTTAGTGTATGACTCATTTCAGTTGTAAGGCGTATTTTAATGATTCTAATTTTCTATATTTCGCATAAGATGTTTGTCGGTTGTTCTGTCTGTTTTTCATCTCATTCTTTCTTCAAAGTTATTTCCAAACTTGATCAATTTAAATTTCACATTTCTTCTTGCGTTGCTGTAGTTAGTGGGATCAAACTGTTTTAACTGTAAGGCATTCAGCGTTGTATCCAGGTCAATTCTGGGTTTATTATGCATCGGGAACAGTACATTAAAAACTCCTGCTAACACGAATGCATTAAATTTAAGTTTGTGGATAACCAAGTGAAAAGCTCGTTTCCGGTGACTTTTATATGAGTAGAGGGAAGTATACATTGTTGTACATAAATATGCATAGTTTTACTTCTTGCTCTTATTTTATAAACGTTACAAATACGGCTTAAAAGCACTCTGATTTTTAAGGAAATAGAAAATTCTGTCATGAAAAGTACTCAATTTTTGAAGGCCCCCCCCCCCCCAGTATAATTGTCTTATTTATAGGATGTTGATTTGTTACTGTAATATCGGAGCGATCCATCCATTAATGTTTCAAGTGTTTCAAGTCAGTTCTTCGCGGAGAAAGTTTTTCGATCCTGCACTGGTCTGGGAAAGACAAAAATAATAAAAGAGGAGCATTAGGGAAATAGCATATCCTCGCATATTGGAAATTATGCAACCGAAACTGCCATCTCCACTGCTATTTTCAATTCCAACTCGGAAATTGATTAGCCTAAGCGTTGATGTAAATAAATTGCTTCTAGTTTGCACCGAGCTCATGCGGTAGATGTCAGTTTATGATACTTTTCGGTGGATAACTCTCTCTCTCTCTCAGTATTTCCCTCTCATTCTTGACTTCTGGCTGATTGAAGCATAAAAAGAGTTGATAATTTTGAATAGATGTATTCTGTGCGCTTGGACTAGCGGGCGTTTATGAGGCTACAATTTGTCCATATGTCAGTCTAATAAGGGGGTTTTCCCCTGCATTATCATACTCGATATGGTTGATCAATCCGACTGCGGAAGGAAGTATTCTGAGCACATCTTGAACTAGAGTCTAGGAGAAAGTCCGTTTTCTATTTTCTCTTCTTGGATTCGTCTCTGCTTGCTCTAAAGCAGCGATTCCGAATCGTTTTTGACTCGCGAACCTCTTTCAACATAATATTTTTTTTTTCGAACCCCTATGTACGTAATATATTTTTTTTTATCGCGAACCCCTTTCAACATAATATTTTTAATGATAATGCGAACCACTAAGCCTATATTCTCCGAAATTGTATAATTTTTGAATTTTTATAGTTTCTGAATAGTATAGTTTCTGAATTTTTATTATAAAATATTTCCAATACTACGTTTTTATAAGCGACATTGCGTAATCATAAAAATTATTATTAAATATCATTTATACTTTGTAAAGCTGTTATTAACCGTCCAAACTAGATTTCGAACAGGCTAAGAGCAGAAAACTTGCATCTTGTCCAAATGGTAGCCGAGCATTTTGGTCCCTTACCAAAGGTATTTCCGCAATTTTTGCCCATCTCCGCTCCCACGTCTGTCAAAACCAGATGGTTCTGTTGCCACATTAGCCAAAGCTAAAGCTGACCTGCTAGCATCCTATTTTTCTTTAAACTCATGTATTGTGTATTGATGATCTTGGTAAATCAACTCAAACCATTCCCAGTACACTCCATTCAATGCCTCCTGTGGTCTTCCGTCAAAAGGAATGCAGAAGGATTTTGACGAATCTTATGATAAGAAAACTCCAATCCTGATGGTATTTCTCCACTTGTTCTCAAAACCTGTCCCCATGAACTTGCTCTTGTTTTGTGTCGTATATATATATATATATATATTTTTTTTTTACTTTTTTATTCCAGAGGTACTTTTACTTCTGCTTGGAAATTTGTCATATCCAGCCAGTTCCTAAAATATGGGTGACAAATCCCTACCATCCAATTATAACCCAATTGAGATTACTTCTACTCTTTCCAAAGCAATGGAGAAATCAATTAACCGCCAACTCTTAAACTGCCTAGAAACCTTCAGTCTGATCAACGATTTCCAGTATGGATTCCGTCAGTGTCGTTCCACTGGTGATATTCTGGCTCATGTTACCCATCTATGTACAAATTCAATGGAAAAGTTTGGTTAAACTTAAGCCATTGCTCTTGGCATTTCAAAGGCTTTCGATCGTGTTTGACATAAAGATCTTTTAAATAAGCTTCTATCGTATGGTTTTCCAGCTGTTTTTTGTAATTGGGTATCCAGGTTTCTCTCTGACCGCTCACCAGTAATGCTGGCGTTCCCCAAGGTTTAACTCTTTCTCACACCCTTTTCCTCTTGTATATTAATGACCTTTTTCTATTGACCGGAAATCCTATCCTTAGTTTTTCTGACGATAGCACATTGCATTCCACCTTTCAGTTTGAGAAACCTTGCCCTGCTCAATCAGCTTAAACTTCTCGAGTATCCACTGCTAAATCATTAATTGCTAATCTCCAGGTAATTCTCCAAAGATAACTTAATTTCAATCCTAAAACTCAGTCCTGTCTTATATCTCACAAAACGGATTCTTCTGCTCCCAAGTTTATCTTCGATGACGCTCCGATTTCTAGGCAAGACGTTGGGGATTACCTTAACTTCTAATCTCTCTTGGCATAAAGTACATTGCAAAGATTTCTTTCTCGGCATCTAAGAAACTGGGTTTTCTCTTTAGCTCTCGGCGTTACTTTTCTTCCAAACAGTTATTGATTCTGTAGAAATCGCAAATCCGCCCTACCATGGAATATTGTTCCCACATCTGGGGTGGTGCCCCACAACCTCTCTCAGGCTCCTAGATTCCATTCAAAATTGGGTAATTAGGTTAATTAATGTCTCATCTCTAACAGAGTCTCTCCACTCTCTGTCTCAGACTTTGTTTCTGCTGCATGGCTTTTCTATAAATACTTCAATGGGTACTGTTCTTCTGAATTGGCTTCTATAATTCCCTCTCTCTCTTTCAAAGCAGTCCGAACAAGTGCCGCAACCAATCAACATCCTTTTACTGTCCAATTTCAAACTCACAGAACCAACTTTTCTTGTTCCTCGTTTATTCATTCAACTTCTGTTTTCTGGAACAACCTTCCTTCATACGTATTTCCTGAAAATTACAATCTACAGAAGTTGAAGTCTAATGTCAACAAGTATCTTCTTTATCTTTTCAACCCATGCAGGGTGCTAAGTATTATAGGTTCTAAAAAAGTTACATATACGTAATAATGGTCCTTGAGAATGAAAAAAATGGTATGGAAAACATTTATTTAACATGATATACTATAACACAGTAAACTAATTATAAGGAACTGTAGGAGATGTGGTTTCTTTCTTTGCCAATTCTTTAATTTTCATTTAATTTTATTTTATTGCAAAAATTATTATTGAAAACTACAAAACATTTGTAGTTTTCAATAATATACCTATGTAAACCTAACCAGACGTCATTACAGAATTTTTAGTGTGAACCCCCTTGAACACTTTCGCGAATCCCCAGGGATTCGCGAACCACCAGTTGGGAACAGCTGCTTTAAAGCATCTGTTCTGTTATCTATCTGGGACTTCAATTCATGGATGAATTTCTTGCTTCTCCTTTAAAGAATTGCCATGACGGTTCTCAGTAGTCTCCCGTAGACTTAGACCACAAGTTTTAATTTTCTTTTGTTTCTGTTAAAAGGCACCGAGGTCTATCTCGCTTATTTTTAGGTTTAGGTTACTTGTCGTTTAGACCTTTTGACGTTAAAAACGTTTTTATTGGCGTTATTGCAAAATTTTTGTAACGAGAAATCATCACGCGAAAAACGTTACGGAAGTGACGTCATCTTCAGCTTCGGCCAGAAGCCAATTACTGAAATTTGTATTGTCGCAATCATACTTGTATGATGGCCCAAAATAATTTATCTTCTACTGGACCAAATTTAATGAAAATTTTCACGGAACTACATCATTTTACCTCTATATTAGAGGGAAAACTTTCAAACTTCTGAAAATTGCAGTAGTTTTTCTAGGGTAGTGGAAAATAGGCATGTGATCAAGGAAATTTTCTTACGTAGTAATCCGAATAATGTGGACGTATAGCATATCGTTGGAAAGCTAAGAAATTTAGAAATATTAGGATACAAAAAACTTTCGGAAACTGGGGAATGCGTTAATTTGAAAACGCATCTGGTTTCAAGTCACTTGGTGTTTTCAGATTGAATGATTTTTTTCTTTATAATTAAACTCTGAGGCTGGAAAAGAGTTGTGCACATTTATCAACATTCTTCAACTTGGACATGTCATCAGATCTTTCGATAAATACTACACGTAATGGAACAACTATAGATTGTGTATTTAGTGGTGAACTAAAATCTCTTCAATGCAAAAATTATATATCCTACTTTAGACATCACAGACCAATACTTTCAGTAACCGATATGTCATTTTTATTAATAAAATAAAAACAGTTATATTATTATCCATAATTTTATTAATATCTGAAAATTAAAACGTTTTTAATGCCTGCCGATTACTGAAAGGTAAAACACGTTAAATATGCTAGCGTCAGGACACATTATGTACCTGGTACAGAATTCTTGTTATTTGTTGTATTTGAGCAGCTTCAATTTTTGAAATTGATGTCAAAATTGAATGAAGTAATTACTGTTTAGATTTTATGCTTTCGAAATTTAAAATGTTCTTAACCAACTACTTTTTCTCAACGGAAAAGTTGTCCTCCATCCTCTGTTTAGTCTAAAAATGTAATTGGTGTACTACTGAGCAGTAATGTTCAGAAGTACACCAATTACATTTTTAGACTAAACAACAGAAACAAATTCTAGGGCACTCCCTCTTACATGTTAGACTGACACCCACATTCAATTTGTCATTAAGACATGCATTCCATTTCCACCCCGTAAAAGTACACGATTTCCTCTTCGCCAATTTTATTTGGCATCTGATAAAACTAATCGCAGACAGCCTACTATATCTCAATGTCAGATTGAGATCAGTGCTTTGTTTAGAGACTCAAAGAAGTAGGAATCGCAAATGGAGGTCCAAACTATTAAGAGAAGGTGCTTCGGTGTTATCTGGATCATTCCAAGAAACAGCCTTCCTTGATTTCACTACAGGTGGACGAGAAGTGTCCTAGAAATAAGAATCGCCACACACTTTCTAAATACGTTGAGGTTTTTCAGAAATTAAAAAGCAAACACTGGCTTGAATATGATTTTCACTCTTCAGTATGCACGGTTCAGCTGTGCAGAATAGCTGGCTTTGTGAGGGCAGTTTGTGTAGCGTCTCCTCACGTTATAACAATTTTTTTGTTCAAATGAAATCGATTTACGTTCGTTTCAGAAGTGCATTGATGACATTTTAGACTAAACAGAGGAGAGGGAACAACTTTCCCACTGGGAAAAAGTGCATTAGGCAAAATTTAAATTTAAAAATTATAAAATCTATAAAGGTAATTCTTAGTCCAATTTTAACAGAAAATTTTTAAAAAATTCACCTAAAAATTTCACGAGTAAGCCTGTCCAACTCATTGGTAATGTCCTCATATCCTGTGTAAGGGTCTTAGAGGAGTGTGGCATCATTCTTAATCAAGGTCATCAACATTTCCTTCACTAAACCCATTTCTTATATACTCGTTACTTAGTTCAGTGCCATAGCATTTAATCCTGCTACATATATTACTAACGTACCGTTTTCGTCTTGTTTTGTTAAGCTAGTTTATACTGGCCGCAGTATATAAATCGCAAACATGCCACCACAATGATACACACCAGACTGCGTTTTCATTTTTATTACATAACCAGGATGTTGGTGAAAAGTTCATTTCCGGTGGCTTTTAGCTCATCTTAGCGTTGTGAGAATCACAAAGTAGTGTAGCTAGTGGGGTTCTGACTCTTTAGGATTTAGTTTGTCCTAGCTATTATATCTGATCGATGTCCCAGAAGTAACATGATTCTGGTAACGTGCATTAACCTTCGTGAACTGGGTAGTCTCCCTCAGACTTAGACCACAGTAGTCTTTGGTCGAGGGAATTAACCGAGGGGTTAATTCCCTCGACCCTGGATATTCTCCACGAGTCAGATAAAAGAGTTATTCTGATCCTGCCATTGTAAGTTATAAGGAAAGTTTAGTCTCAGTTAAAATCATAACAATAGCATTATCTGTTCTTTCAAGAATCTTGGAGATGATATGCCTGGATTCAGTTTTAAAAGGAGTATGTTTAGTCAGACTTTCATAAGTAGGACTGTTCCGTTCAGCATAAAAGGTCAAGGACTTACCGAGTTAGCAGCTGGATATATCTATACATGTTCTGTTTTCATTAATTACGTCTTACAAGAAATTCCAAACATTTGTTTACAGAGTTTCTTTCCTCAAGTATAATACAGACTGGTAATTGCACTTAGGATGTTCAAATATTACACAGGATAATGAAAGAGTTTTCTCCCTTTTTCACTCAACTCCACACGTAGAAAAATTTTGCGAATCTCCTAATTTTTCCTGAACTGATTACTAACAGGAGTGTGCAGGGAGATACACTGGATTCTGAAAAGTTGCTTTATAGGGTAGGTTCAACAGAAACCAGTTCGAGGGGAATGCCTGTTATGTTGTAGTTAGAATGACTAACATGCATCCCCCCCAGCACTAAGTCCATAATACTTTCTTCACTGAATTTCTTCGACAGATTGATAAAACTAATCGCGGGCAGCACTTCGTCAGATTGGGATCAGTTCTTTGTTTGGCGGCTCAAAGATGTAGAAATCGTACAAGGAGGAGATCGACCTATTATCAGGATGCTCAAGCGCCACCTAACTTATTCAATGAAACAGTCTTCATTTATTTTGCTATATGTGGATGAGAAATTGTCTCAAAAAAAGAAAAAAAAATTGCCAAACACTTTCACCATTCTTCGAGAAATTCGTCAGCTGTTAGTCTGCACAGAAAGCCTGTAAAACGGGCCTTTTTGTTGAACAGGAGTTGAACATAATATTCCATAATTTAACCGCCCCCCCACACACATTACGTAACTGATCGCCTGCTTTCGAGTATATTATGCGAATAGCAGCACGGTCAACTTTGCTAATCTAGATATGGTCTGGAACGATATAATAAGTCTAACGACACTCCAAATGGTTTATGCTGAACCTGCTTTTTAGTATATAATCTTGATAATGTGCAATGTGATATCGTTATTTTAAGGGCAGCTGAATTCCGAGAGTTATCCTTAAATAAAGTGGACTTTAAAATATACACAGCTTGGAAGAGCTTGTTTTACGGATTAATTTATTTTAGAAAAGATAATTTTAGATTTTAACATTTAAGAATTCTTCTGTCGCAGTTTTAAACGTGAATCGATATCCATGCGGTTTCCCTGTATATGTCGCTTCGCTGCACGGCTTACTTGTTATACGGAATAGATAGAAAACTGTTTGTACTGTTTTCACTGCTTAATCTGCTTGCTATACAGGGCTTTACACTGACATTTTTCAATTCCAATAAAAACGATGTACCAGATTCAATAAAAGCTACAGCATTATTACGATTCTCCTTTCTTGAATCTAACACTCGGAATAAAAATTCAGGTTACTAGATTTTGACACAACTTTTTTTTTTTTCCTATCTCGGGGAGTTGTGTGTAAATGTGAAGTTTACCAAAGGAATTTTACAGACAGGAAAAAATATCGTGTGGTGTCAATCAAACAGGAAGCGAGGCGTATCCACTCACTCGCCTGTAATGGGAATGCTGACAAACTGTTATAGTTAAATCGAAAATTCTGCATTCAGTACACGATGATTCAAAAACGATAGCTGACTTTTACAACTCCTGCAAACATTGCTTTATGCAGCTTTTACAGGTAAATATTTTATAAATGAAAGTAATTCCTAAATCTTACTTTAATTTTCAGAAGGGTGTTCGCACGTGTTTTTTTCTCTCTTTTGCTTAACTTAATAGTTAGCCAAATTTAATAATTTTCAAGAAACAAAACAGATAATATCAAATATACAAGTACCCACAGTGCCTAATAGTTAACATTTTATTATTATTATTTTAATGGTTTCAAAGAGAAAGAGGTAGGCAGAAAAATCGAATTTGAAGAGTAAGTTTTATAGAGGATGTTACTTATCGGGAATAAAATGTATTTTTTGTAAAGGAAACTATCCTTCTAATTAACGTGGCTGGGAAATGACATTGAACGGCTAATATTCATTAAGATTGTGTGTGGAGAAATTTTATATTATCTATACATATATATAATTTCTCTCGCACTACACATTTCGAGTATTTATCCTTTTATGTATTTCTCTTCCATGCTAAAATTATACTTAATATTTCCCTCATATTCCTGGGTCGATATTTTACTCCTTTCTGCTCTGTACTTGGCCAGGGAATCCTTCCCCCCTTTTAATTTTAAACCGAACTGATGCTTTTACAATAGCATCCTTAAAACCACCACTAATCATTATGCAAATATATCCCCTGCTTGATTGTGTATATTATTGTAATGTTAACTATAATTTATTGTAGGAGTAAGTTATCCTTTAGTACATTCTGTTTTCCTTTCTTAACTTATGGTCTCACTTATGTCTGATGATAGGATTCGGAAAGAATCTCGAAACGTCTCTAGAAGATGAGAAACATCGATCGATGCATAGTGATATAGCATGCATTGCACGATAGGAAATAAAATAGGAAAACTGAATTTAAAAAAATGACAACGAAATCAAAGGGGAAGGGATCAAGACAGAACTTTAACTAATAAGATACTTGCTCTTTTTAACTTTAAGAAACCTGATACTCTTATATATAGCATTTACGAAGAGTTTGGTAGGCAAACAACTGACAAACCCATTTAATGCTTCTCCAATATTAAAGTCTTGTAACAAATTCACACATTTCCTCTGCCGATACTGAATAACCTCAGAAAGACTGACTTCACACTCCTCTGGAAACACAAAAGATTTTTTTCCTTCTCGATTTAAACCCATTTTATTTCAACGCGCAGTTTTATGCTATTTGACTGTCGCTCTATTTACTTTTCTGACCACATGCAGTTCATTCATTAAACAACTGTTCTCTCAGATCATCATAGCAATCCCAAGACTGGTCCTCCAGACTTTTAACAAAGAGCGTTATTTCTTATTTTGTGCCGTTGTTAAGACAACGTGTATAATCCACGCTGGTACAACAGTGGGTCCAATAAATAGCGGTGTCTTATTGATTTCCATTCTCTAGAGACGGAAACTATTATACATGCATCTGGAGCTCAGCTATCAAATGTTGACAACATCATCTCGTGCCGCAATAATGGATCGTGTTGCGAGAGAACAACAATGACTACTGTTGCACTCCTAACAATGAAATCAACTTGCATGCTTCAAAATTTACATGCGTCTGTTGGAAGCGTAGTTTAAGTCGGCGTTGGAAGTTCTGTCACACATTTTAAACTCTTAATCACATTTACATTGTAATGTTTTATATTTATTTTCCCGCTACCATTTATAAGACAGTACAAGCTCGTCAGATCAATGTAACAGAAGAAAACATTCACCTTCTGAAATCGGAGATATAAATTGAAGTGTCATAAAGCTTTAAAAGCTTGTTGAAACCTAGATGACGGATGGTGCATTAGCAACAAATATTGTGTATATCTTTAGGATAAACGAAATGTGACTGGTTTCAAAGGCTCTCTCGGTATTAATATATTTAATCTGCCATTTTGTGAAAATTCAGTTCTTGAGGCTGACTTTCCGCATGTAGTCAGTTGAAAGCGAGTTACAGAAATAGTTTTCTGAAAAACAAGAATTTTACTGTAGCAGTCCGGAGAGGAATTATGAGAATTAGCAAGTCCAACGTGGCCACAATTACAGTTCCAATTTTTATAATACGAAATAGGAAAATTTCTGCAATAAATAAACTTTTAATTTAATTGACAGATTAAGAGCTAATAAACATAATCCACGTGATAATTTAAAGTTATTCTTGTCGAAAACTATTTACGGATAGGTAGCTTGTCATGATTTCTATAAGGACTCACTAGAAACGTGACATGAGAGAGAAAGAGAATTTAGATAATTCCTGATGAAAACTGAATGATGTTCTTACTCTAAACAGGATGCTGAAATTTAAAACTTAGCTCTAACTAAATCATCCTCTCACAAAATTTATCGCGGTATATTCAAATTCACTTCGCTTGCTTTTCAGGACTATAATTGTCGTGTAAGGCACTTTTAAGCCTTGCTCTCTGGATAATCTAAAGTGACAGAGGGTTAACTTTTAAATAGGATTAATTTCCGGTTCTATAACAAAGGTAGAAGTGCGCAGGAAGTTAAGGAATTGTTCACCGGAACTACATCATCCTCTTCCTGTGTAAAACGTCTGTGTCAATTGAAAGGGCGGTGTGTACCACAGGAAGACTTGGTAAATGTAGTTCAGATAACTCTTGGCTGGAAGGTTTGTTCGGTATCCACAAGTTTATGCTGTCTCTGGCAATGCAATTAACTACGTATAGCGGGGAATTATTTTTGTAATAGACAGAGGCGCGAAAACTTCCAAAAAGGTTACCGACTCATTGTTGCATTGCAGGTAAGATAAAGATGGAAATGTGATACAAGGTTCACCAAGTTCTAAGATACCTTCCATGTCTAATTTTACTATTTAGAAAGCAATTTATGGGACTATGAATACTATTAATGATCGAACAGAAAAGTATAAATGGAAAAATATAGGAAACGGGGCAATGAGGGAGATTGGGGAAAATAAATAGGTAAAAATGTATGGTATGAGGAAATTAAGCAGAAAATAATCTACAGAAAAATTTTAAAATTAAAAGGACTGAAATAGTCTAAAAAGAAGTTCAGCAAAGAAAACGTCGGATAAAAAAGGAAAATATGAACTTTATCTCCCTCTCTTTTACTAAAGGGAATAATCTTATTTTCGTATTCGTTTTTAAATAGCCTTTGATACTATCATCCTTTATCACTATCCCAAGAGTAGTAGAACGTTGTCGTCTAAGGTACAGCTATCTGTGCTGATGTTCACTTCCCAAAAGAATCGCTTCAAAAGTAATCAGATCGAGAGCTAGAGAACGATATTTAATTAAGTAAATAAATATATTTAAAGAGTTCCAGTATTTTCTATCAAAACGGGCTTTAACGAGCGTTACTGACAACAAGATCAGACAGAGCAATAACCTCCCTGCTTATCTATCAGACTGCGCAGCAACACTAACCTACTTTATCCAGCCAATAGCAAATAACTACCGGATGTTAGCATTTCTAACGATAGTAAAGTAATTATATTCAGTGATGGGTACATTATGCGCTGTAGTTAAAATCATCTCTGTTTCCATTGAAAGGAGAAGACCACTGCTAATAGGAAATGCAACATTTTGGCTTATTGTGCCAATTATAGCTAATAAGCATATTATTTTCATGTTTTTATTATTCGAGGATATCTCATATATGAAACCGTATCACTTAAGAAACGTCGCTATTTAAGCTAATGAAATAGTTCTTTGATACTAATATTTAAACTGAAAACGAAGCTAGTTTTTCCGTTTAAATATTACAGTTACTTTAGAATCGATTATAAAGTGGAATTTCACTGGTAATTCAATAAAAAATCATTTTTATAACTTTGTTCACCTCTGTTCTATAGTTACAGAGCAAAATGATTTAAATGGGTGACTTTAATCTTCGCTGTTCCAAAATACATATTACAAATGAAGTTGAGGCCTGATTGGTTACTAGTACAGATACTAGGAACGAAGAAAACTGACATCGCTTAAACCAGTAGTAATAATGCGCTGGAGCTACTTTACTTTAATATTCCATTTCTGTTTTCATGGGTATTGCAGTAGTTATAATCACCATCATTCCTCCAAACCTGGGTGCAAAAGGCTCGGGTTCTAATCTTGCCAATGAAGGACTTTTATGGGCTTTTTCATTCCGTGGCTGAGTTAGTCAGTCTCAGTGGAAGATAGCAAAGCCCACTCCTCAGGAAATCTCTGATTTTATGTCCAGAAAAACAGGCAAACCTAGTAGAGAACCCACACAATTTATGGACATAATACCCACGAGTTGGTGAGATAATTCTCGGGTGGCTCTAACATGACAGTTTTTTAATATTCCATTTCGTGAAAAAAGAAAACTATATTAGATTTAGATCTGACTACAAAATTGTGGAGCTTCAAGCAACAATTTTCTCTTGTAAGTCTCACCACACAGGGAAAAAACCTCCAAAAGAATCTCATCTACGAAATTCCCTCAGAAAGAAAAGTTTTTACAGTTCTGAAAATATCACCCGTGGGATTTTGTAAGCAGTAAGCTTATCCCAGATGCTACCACCTTCCTAATAAAATTGCTGAATCAACAAAACACAGAATTGGCATCACAACGTGAAGAATATTCTCCCAAGGTAAACCTCAGTTCGAAATACTTAAAAAAATAAGAATAAATATCACAATAGTGGAATTATGACACTTATCAATAAGCATTACATATAAAAATAGCAGAACGTCATTTCAGCTCAAAAAAATCAATCTTACAGAAAGCATTTATTGTCGAGGATAAAAACAAAAAGCAGTTCAAGAAAAATTGAGGGGCTGCCTTACAGTATAATCGAGTCTGGACGAAGCTCAATGTGGAAGCAAGCAGTTCTAACATCCGAGCTCAGAATATCATTATAAATTAAATTACTCAATTGTGAATGCCAGCATATTATGAGCACAATAACTGCTGATCAATCAACTTTTAAACAAGAACACCGTAGAGTAGATAATTAACCAATTAAACAGTGACAGCAATGACGACCCTGATAACATTCCTTGCTTGCTTTAAATAAAAAAAAATATTCTAGTACACAAACCACTGATTGTTTAGGGCAAATCATGACCAATTATTATCACTAATATCCAAGCCCAGAATAAGCATTACAAATTAAATTACTCAGGAGGAGGGGTTAATTACAAATTAACCCCTCCTCCCAAGACAATGAAAACTTTCACTTTCAGGCGATATGCTGCTCAACACAGTTTTCTGTAGCATCTCTATAGCCAATCTTGCAAGTTATTCAAATCTAATGGCAAATGATTTAAAGGGTACAGATTAATACAAAAAACAATGACATTCAAAATAGTAACTGAGTTAATGCTACAAAAAATTAAAATGCCCGAAAAATAATATATGCGTTATTTGCCCTCGTGGTAGCACAGTTGGTCGGATCGCCGTCTTGCTCTCACCAGGTGGATAAGACCCGAGTTCGAGTCCCATCGACGAGAATAATTTTTATGGGTCTTTTTCAGTCTTCGTTAGTTCGGTCTCAGGTGAGGGAAGCATGGTTTTTTTCTCCCGGAAACTAGGATTTTTCGTCCGAAAAAACAGAAAATCTACCTCAGAACACACGCAATTTACAAACAGTATATACAGAGCAATATGGCCTTAGTCTCAACAACAACTCCTTATCTAAAACACTCAAACTTCGTCATTAAAGCAAGGAAATCTAACCAAATAACATAAACAGTGAAAACAAAGTCATATAGAAACCGAAATTCGTGATGCCTCAGTTTCAAACGTCAAGGACAATAAAAGCCTCAAAGTATTGGACAAGAATCTTTTGAGCTTACCACCTATTTGCAAAGTATTAAAAAAAAAAAACAAAGAAATTTTGTAATCAAGCGAGAAATCCCATCCATCCATACACGATAAAAACAGTCTGCAAACATTTTCTAAGATGTACCTTTGCTGTAATATAATATACCTCCAAAATTTGGTCAGAATTCCTACAAGTAACCGTCAGGAAATATTTTGCTCAAGAATATTGGGTTTTCAGATGGTCCAATAACAAGCGCGGTTCCCCTAAACAATATCCAAGGAACAGCTTTATAACGATTTGAAAACAAAGCATCTTCAATCAATTATGAACAAGCCTCGAGCCATGCTCTTTGCCAAACGGAAAATTTCTAAAAGTGATTCCACAAGCATAACCACAACTACCACTGTGGAAAATTCAACGGTAGCTTTACCGGTTCAAAAAATGTGAAGGATGTTTCCGAACGCCTTCAAGATAATAAATTTGCACAAGACTGGCCGTAAAAATTGAGGTCCCTCAAGAACAAAGAAATCAAATTTCCAGTCAGGTGTAAAACAACCAAAACAGCAACATTTAGTTCCACAATATGCTCCAATAAGCAGAAACACAATATGGCTGTACATTATTTTCCGAGTCTATAAACAAACAAGGGAAGAACTAATTTGCCTTCAAGTAGTTAGCTACTTTACATGCAATATGGCACTACTACAAGGCCATAAACAGAAATGTATCGTAATCGGCATAACTTAACTATTAAATGAAATTCACGAAATAATTATTTATACGATTATATTGCTTTTATTTTAAATATGATGGGAACGTTACTAATGTTACTTAATGGTATTAGGATATTATCAAATTCGAATTCTTCTGTTAAGGTACCAATATTCCAATTTTAGAAATTCTTATTCCTTTATAGTTTTCACTGTAATTTCTTTTTCAAGAAGAATCTATATAATCATTAGCGTTAGGTATACTTATTAGTGCAATGTATGACGTAGTATCTATTCGATTCGCCTTCATCTGGTAAATCCCCGTGTACGCACTTCAAACATACAACTTAATTCTTTTACAACAGATATATGAAAGAAACTGAGCTCGTAGTCAAATATAAATGCCAAGGTCTAGGGATTCAGCAACACCCTTGCGGTAATCAGTAAGTAGATTAGACAGTGACTAAGAGGTATCCTCAATTGCAAGTAACCCATTCTTCCTCGGAAACGATGTAATGACTACAGATACACACACAGTCGTAATTTAACTGGACACTGATGGTGGAATTAGTTTGCGTGGTGCCAGACCTAGGTTTTCACAGTTAGGCTGATTTGCGAGACTAAGCATTAATCCAAATGATTTGTTTTATCTGTTATCTCTGAGACGTATCACTGAAACAAAAATTTCGATAGGTACCAGGAGAATAAATCATGCATTTGGTCTTGCCTTCACGAGATGGTATAGAAACTCAACTCATTTTAATAGCAGAAAATAATAACGTTGAAAAGTATAAAGCGCTGATTTCAGTCGTCCCTCGCGCAGAGAAAATACATTAAAGCCCAGCAAGAGGGAAATGCAATATTCAAGAAGCGAAAAATGAAAAGGGAGGATAAGATAAGAGGGAAGACGATATTTAGGGACAAATCTAGACAAATACAACAATGTCAAACGAAGTAATCCTTGTTTTGAAAATAATCTTAAGTTCATTTTTAATTTACAGATGGCAGACTCGTACTTGGGTTGCTGTTAAAAGTTTTCCCCTCGAGGAGGTAAATTTGTACGCTGGATACATTAAAGAGTCTCTTTAGGACTTACAAGATAAAATGCTTAATAAGAGGAGTTTGGTGAATTATTTAAGTAGTCATCGGTGATGTAGCAAAGCTATTACTGGAAACATTTTAATCCTTTATGGTTTCTTTATGTTTCCCTTTATATGGCAATTGTCAATTAATATTGAATTCGCCCTCCTGAATATTAGTCGAAGTGCATTTAATATGCTTAGATGGGAAAGGGCTTTTAGGATGCAGATGCCGTTATAATTGAATTTTGTACCGTTTGACGGAAAACATCGACCAAACGGGGGAAAAAAAAGCTAAATATCTAGACAAGTGTAGCACATTGTCCTTCGCTATTATTTCAAAAATTTCAACTTTATTTTATGGTTAGCGCCTTTATTACTTGTCGTTAAAGATTCTGTCTTTGCATAAATGCTAAAGCTTTCGTTATTTTTAAGGACGGGTACTCGTTCGTACCAATAAGTCATAATTACAAGGTTTTTAATGAAATTTGGTATCCAAAGACAAATCTAGTTCTAATTCCTTTGCAATATTTTAAGTTTTAATGGGTTCAGGAGATAGGCAAAAATAGAAAAAGATTTATGACGATTATTAAACTAAACAGCGGACGAAGAATCAAAACTAAGGAATGAAAAAAACTATTTTATAATATATAAAAAAACAAAATGGGGATGAAAATAAAATACGAGAGAGATTGTTTCAGTAACGTGAAAACTAAGAAAATAATAACAAAATATGAACTGTAAAAATTCACATAGCATAGAATAAGTAAATGCCATCCAGAAGTAGGACATAGCCAGGTGGTCCATTGATACTGAAGTACACGCGTTTCAATTAACCATGACTACAAAATACAGTTGACAGTATAGTTGTAAAAACATCTAGTCTACGCAGTCGCGCCAGAATATAAAAGAACATTTGAAAATTTCAACCAAACGACTTCATAACATTCATTTGAACATCTTACACCGTACATCTTGTCTTCTAGTTAGAATGTAGTGTATTTTGCACGAAAGTGTATTCCCAGAGAACCAAGAACATTCCTAATCGGCTAATCCTTTTTGTATTCTCCCAATCTCTTTATTTTCAAAAAAGATACGAGAGAGAGCGCATCAAGTCAAACCATGTTTCTTGCATCTTTTGGCCATTGCTAATACTGTACTACTCAGCATTAAAAAACCAGCAATAAGCTTTGTTAACACAGTCTGTTGTTATTTGGTTTTTAGGAGCATTAGCAACTAAGGCTATATTGCTCCGGGGATATGCGGTGGCCATTCCGTGACCTTTCCGCATCCTCCGTATTTGGTGGTCACGGGCTCGAACCCCGGTCTAATCAAGAAGCGTGTGCTACGCACTGCTGCTCCTGGCTACGGAGGCACCTCAACACAGCCTCTGTGCGTCTTATCATATCCTTCCCACAACATTAATGTATAATTCTTGCTGCCCTTTAAACCTCACCAGATTTATGCCTCCTGGTCTTTGTGTCCATTTTAATGTTAAAATTCCGCTCTCAATCAATCAATTTCTTTCAATCAGCATACATTATACACCTCTATCAAATAGATGCCTTAAGATGTCTTATTTTCAAGCTCTGTAAACCACACCTGTGTAAATTCTCTTCTCACAAGGAAGTCTTTTTGACATCATCAGAGAAGTTGCTCATCTTTGGATCCTTTAAAGAAGCTCAATTGTCTTTTCCCAAATGCTAACGGTAAACTAGAACACAATATTTCAAATGCGATTTCTCCTTTGACTTCTATAACGAAACCATAAAAAAAGTGTCATAAGCCACCCGTGAATTACCTCATCTATCCATGTTTATTATGCCTCTCAATTCGGGTGTTTTCTGGTCGGTTTTTCTGAAGAGAAAACAGAGTTTCCGGGGAGACCTTGGTATCCTATCCTGAGACTGACTAACTCAGCCACGGGGTGAAAACAAGCTCATAAAATTCCTCGCGTCGTTGACGGGATTCGAACCCGAGCCTTATTCCGGCCGGTGTCTGGTTGTTGTTGCTTAAGAGTTTTACTACACAAGGGCTTCACAAAAAGCCAAGATGTGTCTTTTCTAGGTTTCTTAATATAACTCAAGTTTTGATTTGTTTATCAAAGAGGATTTGCTGAATGAAATAAAACCGTTCTGGATTTTCAGAATTACCTAATAACTGTTGAATGGTAGGCGCATTTATTATGATTATTACATAAACTCTGCAAGCTCGGTTTAGACATTCCAATAATCTGGAATGTCTAAACCGAGAGCCAAAAGAATGTGTTTTACTTACAGTTGAACTCGGCATTGAGCACAAAGGGTGGGATTTTCCTTAGCTAATAGGAGATAGAGCGTGATATGTGTATGGCCAATTCGCAGTCTAACATGCATTTCTTCTTTTTCTCTGCGATTTATTTCTGATACTGAAGTACCATAATCGTGGAATTAGTTTTAGTTCATGTAATTTTTTGTTGGTTTGTTCCTGCATGGAACCATTCATCTTCATTTACTCTTCTAATAATTGGTCCAAAATCGGTGTAGGGGACTATCATTGTTTTGTTCGGTAGCTGTGACACTGACTTAGTTGCATTATCTGCTTTGTGATTGCCTGCTATTCCAGAGTGTCCTGGGATACAAAAAAAAGGTTATTTCGGAGTGATTTTTAAAGAGGTTGATTATAATTGCCAATTTCCTGTAGGAGAGAAAGATTAGAAGGATGTTTACCATGTATGGTTGAGATGGCACTAAACGAATCAGAATATACTAACTTAGAAAGTGATGACTTCTGATATATTTCATTTAATGCACACTGGATAATTCTGCAGAAAGTATGTTGTACTTAACTGGAAGGGATTTTAAGACTACGTGTGATGGGAATACAGGTGCTACACCTAGATGTGAGTAGGATGTAGATTCATCCGTATAGATTATGAGTTTCCAGTGCGTTCTGAAGCATGATTTACATGTAGTAAATCATGCATCAGACCATTCCATCACTTGGTGGATGGAATGGTATTTTTTGACCACTGAGCGAAGTATAGATCAACGTCTAGTTTATGTCTATCCAAAGGAGGTAAAGGGACACTTACATTTTTCTCATTTTTATTGAGATCAATTTTGTAACTTATGTACTATTTCTGGAAGACGTATACAAGCAACTCTAAGTTCCTTTCGTTTAGATTCATACAGTTTTAACCAAAGAGGATGGATGAAATATACCCAAAAGGGTGGGGTGGAATGCTTCTTATTTTGGCAGCGTATTGGCAGAGTAGGTTTTGTCTTTTAAGATACTGCGGGGGTCATGCGCTTTTATGCACAAACTGGCGAGGTTCTGCAGGCACTGTGTTGAATGGTGTTGAGAGATCGTAAGACTGTTTTCAGCTGAAGAATATATATATATATATAGCTCCATAGTCTAATCGTGAGCAGATTAGAGCACGGTACAAATTCAGCAATGAATGCCTGTCAGCACCCCCCCCCCATAGATGTTGAGGATACTGCACAAAGGATATTTAATTTCTGAAGGCATGTATTTAGCAGGTAGGTAATATGTTTATGAAAATTTTGTCTGGCGTCTAAAACTAAACCTAATAGTTTTATGGAATTTTTCATGGATATTTCTCTTCCTTTCAGTTTTAAGACAGGTTCCGGATGAAGAGACCACTATTTAAAGCAATGTTGCAGTTTTCTCCTTGGTTAATCGATAGCCATTGCATTTTATCCAAGTTTCGGTTTTAGATATTGCCAAATGTAGTTGTCTTTCAGTAGTAGCAATGCTCGATGATTAACACGAAACAGCCAAGATTGTTCGCATTACATCTAAGTTTCTACCGTGGCTGGAATGTCTCGAGTTATGTTACTGGTATGCAAGAAGAGTTGAAATTAAAAATATATCCTTGAGGTACTCCTCCGTGAGTGTGAATCATCGACAAAGCATTCTGTAATCATACTAGAAAGGTCTGAAAATTCTGAATGAACCAAGGCATAGTATCTCGCATTCCAAAGCTGTAAAAGTCTTGGAGAATTCTATATCTCTAAATGGTGTCAAATGCTTTATTAATATCAAAAGTTACTATTGCCATATGACTTTTTGTAACGAGTGTTTTGAGTGTGTGTTTTAACTTTAATTTGAATATTAGTTGTAAACCTGTTACAACAGAAACCAAATTGGTAGTATGATTTAGCAACTTGATCTTCAATATCCAGACGAGTCTTTTGCGAACAACCTTTTCCAGGATTTTTCAGGACGATAACTCTGTGGTTGGAAGCATCTTTCTCCGGTTTTGAAACGGCTATTGACCGATGCTAAATATCAGGGTAAACATGGTCCAGCAGAATTATTTGTAGAATTTTGGATAGCGTCGTTCTATTTGGCAACAGTGAACGGTAGGTTATAGGAATACGATTGATTTCTAGAAAGTTAATTTTATATTGTTCCACAGACTTCTTTGTGCGACTAAATGAACACTCATAAGAAGCAGGGGATGAGGTGGCAGCGAATGTTTCAACTAATTACCTGTGAAATGTCTATCGGAGAAGAATTATCTTTTCCTTTCCAAGATAGGATCGGGAACGAAGTTTGCTGATCCTTTCCACTAAGAGTGCGGACCTTTTTTCCAAATTATTCTGGAGTCAGCGTTTCTGCCGATGGTAAATCTAACCCTCGGATCCTGTTTTGCTTTCCTACAAATTTGGAGAACTTCAGCTTTGAGTCAGTTACAGTTTATAAGATTCTCCATTGTAGCAATTTGGCGAAAAATTGTTCGATGTTTTATTTTGCTTCCTTTTGACATGAAAGTAATCTCTTGTCCATCAACCTTTGTATCGTGGTTTGGTAGTGTTTCATTTTGGTATTGCGCCGGCAGAAATTCTAGCCGCTAAAAAAGTAACTGCTCAACTATATGCATTGTGGAATTATTAATAGAAATACTAAGGATCAAGTGATTGTCAAATTGGATTATATAAGAAAATTTTTCTCAATTGGCTCGGTGAAAATTCCAGGTAATTCGTTGGTTGCAGACACAGTCCGCATTCGGCTGCATTTTGCAAATTATAGGAAATTTATCACTATTGTGAAAGTTAGTTAATAATGTCCACTCAGTGCTAGAATAAATGGACGAGGAACATATGGAAAGGTCTAGAGCAGAGCTACATCCTGGGGCGAGGGGAGATATACAGTACTTGGGTATATACCTGTGTTTATTAATGCTAGCTGATGATTGTCAAGAACAGTTTCGATCATCCGCCTCTACGATTCATGTTCAGAGAACCTCACAAAGGTGACGCGCATTTAGATCACCTAGAAGGCATACGGGGTGGTGCAACTGCTTTAATAAATTGTTAAGTTCTGGGGTGGAGCATGATATGGTTTGGTGGAATTTTGGAGATAAGAGTGAGAGTAATGCCAAGAATAATGCGAACAGCTATTGCTTCTTGAGAGGTGAAAAGCTAGATAGGTTTGGATGGTACGTTTATATGAACTAAACTTACTACTCCTCTTGCAGGGGATTCAAGACATCTGTAACTCAAGACATCTCAAGATATATCTGTAGCATATATCTTGAAGCCAGGGGAGAATGTGAAGATAAATATGTTTCCTGCAGACACATACTAGCATGTTAAATATTTTAATTCAACTAAGTTGTTTCTGAGGCCTCTACAATTCCACTGAATGATTTTCTGCATTATTTGGTTTTATATTTAGTGAATTGGTCTGACTGCTTCATTTCCCCTAAATCCTGTTTAAATTTGTCTCGTTTTGAAAATACTGGACGATCAACGTCCTTGTCATCAGGATGTAGGCAGGAGAACTATCTTCATTATCCGATTTGTTATCAATGTCCATATTTCGATCTATTTGTTTATTCCATGCAGAATTTAGATCTTTCTTCTTTATCAACGATTCCGACTTAAGAAGCATTGTCAGGTGGCTTGATATTAGTAGAATTTATTGTACGCTTTGTTTCGTTGTTGTTAGTGTCTCACCATCCACGAGGAAAGATTTAACTGACCCATTGAGAAAGTGATATTTTAGGAGGAATTGTAATATCTGTGTGTTGAAAACTCTTCAGTGTTTGACTGCATTGGCATATGATTTGGAAGGTATCATGGTTTAATATTTATTTGCATGCTTCTTAGTATGAGACATTCTCTGTGTATACTTTAGCATTCTTAACCATTTTTCATGATTTACATCATTTTCATGATGTGTATTCTTAACCATTTTTCATGATTTACAAGCTTTGGAATACTCAAGATGAGCATCCAACAATTGGGACGTTGTAGTGCTATAGTAGTGCATTCAGATTGAGAAACAGTAGTATTTCAGCCACACAAGAGAAAAATAGCCATACATTGACATTATGTTTGGGAATGTCCATACTTCTGGAATTTGAAGCTTCTAAGTGGATTTGGAATATATGGACGGAAAGCTAGCCAGCTTTACCTAATTCATGGAAATTCAGAGTGCCGAAGATAAGAACAATGTTTCTTACGGGGTAAGAATATCATCCTGTTTAGTCATTCTTTTGGCATTGATGACGCATTGTGCTTCAAGTTATTCAGTAATTTCTTCCTCAGAAACATTAAGGAGGTCTAATTTCGAAATGACCCCTATAGAGGTGTTTAAAATTCTGTGTGGGGTTACAGAAATAGGATTTCAAAAAATCGTTTGTTTCAAGAGCTGCCTAAAATTATTGGGATGAGATGTTTTCACAAGATCAACTGAGCGATGTCGTTTTACTATTTTAGGAGTATCTTCTACAGCCGCTATGCTCTTCCGCACAATAAATTGAGAGAAAGTTCTAAGAGCTTTCGTTTCTAAAGAATGTATTATTAAAAAATCAAGTGGATCTGGTGAAGAATCATCTTTTTTGATTAAGATGATTTATGCTCATGGTGTGAACTTATAGGCTCTAGAGTCGCTGAGATTAAGGGATCCATGTTTGCTCCTTTTTTTTGGCTTGAGTAATGGATTTCTACTTTGATTACCGTCCCCTCCATGGGGAGGCAGAAGCGATAGCACCGGTGAACAAGAGATAAGAGGTTAGTGTTTTAATAAAGTTAGTTATATATATAAGAAGGAAGGCGACTTTCCTTTCTTGATAAAAAGCTTAATTCTTTATTTGGAGGGAACCAGAAACACTCTCACTCTCTCACTCTCTCTCTCTCTGCACTTAGGATCTCGGTGTGAGGAGGTTGATGATTATAACTACTGTGACAAAGACTGTAAAAGACCACAAATAATATAACCTAACCTCTAGATAGAAAGGTAGGTATGGCAATCACTGATAAGACTGTATGCTTTCTTACACTACACGCTAATACTCATGTCTGACTTTATTAAAAAATCAAATTTACTTTCCCCAATTAAACACTTCAGCTCTAGCCCACGTCGTGTATAAGTTACTCTCAGGTTATTATTTACCAAAAAGAGAGCCTTACATTTCATAGCACGAAAACGTAAATTTCCATTTTCAAAAAACCATCTTTAAAGCTTGCAAAAATCATCCTGATGAAGCCCCAGCTTAACTTGCATTGTTAGCCATATCTATATATTTATATCATCTGCAAAATTCAACATCGCACCCTATTTCATTATTGATATTACTCAGGAAGAACCAAAAACAAAAGTGGCTAAAACACTGAAGCTTGAAGAATTCCATTTATATGGCCCACTCTGAAGAATAGCCACTGATAACAACACTCTGCGTCTCGCCAATGTCTTCAGCAATGTCTTAATCCATATCAAATCTTACCTGTGACCCCAAAAGATTCCTGCTTGTAAAATCACTCTTATAGGATTGTATTGACTGCTTTCTAAAGTCCAAATGTCTTGTGTCGAACTCTTGTATAACCACATCATAGTATTTCATCAAGTTTGGTAAACAATATTTTCCTTTGCAAAGGAATAATAACCTATGTTGTTGTTATTTGGTTTTTAGGAGCATTAGCAACTAAAGCCATATTGCTCCGATGTTGTTGCTATACACTTAGGTTATTATCGTTCTCAATTTAATCTTGTAATGCATCTTTTACCACAGACTAGCCTTCCTTCCATTGAGTTTAAACTAACCGACTTATAGTTACTCGCCAATCTCCTTCTATTGTGTATTGGCGAGGCATTTCTGCAATACAAATTAATCCTGAATTCCACATAAACAATCAAAAAAGTTTCGCACATTCCTTTGAACCCTCTTTCACAGTATGAATGAGTAAATACCATTGGTACCAGTCTTTACTCATCTTCCAGCTCAGTAACTTTTTTGTTTGGCTTTCTTGTGTAATATCACTATCACATATCCTATAGTATTTATGGATATTAGTTTAGTATCATCCAGCTATACGTCAGGATTATCTGTCATTTTGTGCCATTTCTATTGAGCAAGGTTTTATCTGGTTTACTCTTTAACTCTTCGTATATACGTACGAAAAGAACTCCTTGGCCATCTTGGCTAATGCTTTACTCATGCTTCTCCCACCTTAATCCACTTCTGTGACCTTATGACAAATCAACTTGTAATTATTATACGAATATGAGCTGCCCCCCTCTGCTGACTTTTTCTGTTCTATCAAGCTCGCTAAATCATTTTCATCAATCTTGGCATGCTCCTTGTGTAGTACCTCTTTAATGGAATGAATACACTAATGGCTTTGATGATAAATGTCTTGAAAGCACTCCATGGATCAACAATACTTTCCCTAATATATTTCATCCGAACTGATTGAGAACATGAAGATCCCTTAGTCCACAGTAATCCCTCTTTCTAATTTAAAGCTCTTGCACTTGACTTGACGGCCATGGACTACAGAAATTTCACTACTTTCTGAAAGGCATAAACTATCTATTACTGTATTATCTAAATATGTATTACTTTATATACACAGATAATACAGTACTGTATATATAAAGTAATGTATGTGTGGTTAGGTGAGTGCAGTACCAGAGCAGCTAATGCTATGGGGCGTCTATATATCTTCTTTTTAATCGCATTTATTGTTTGGTCGGTTTTTCTCAGACGCTAAAAAACACTTCCCGTGAGAAAACTATGCAACTCTCGCCTGAGACTAATTAACTCAGCCACCTTGTAAAAAATGCCATAAAAATCCCTCATGCCATTTACGCGATTCGAACTCGGGCCTTTTCCATCCGGTGTGGGCGTACGGCGATTATAACCCCTGTGCTACTCGCAAGAGTGTGACACTTATGTGAATTTTACCTACGTGAAATTCGCTGTCATTTCTCATGGCGTTTCTGATTAGTCGCTCCTTTTGACGACCCTTTCCAACCAGGACCCATTTTTATATAACAGATTAAAATATACGAACAGTACTACATAATACGACCATATAATATCCACATAATATGACCATTGTATTCTGGCGCCCCTTTCTAATAGAAAAATTTAAAGGGACACTTTAAGCATTTATGTCAATTCATTTGCGCATAAGCGACCTTAACCAATTCATCCTGAATGGTGCCTCACTGTGCTGCCCATTGACACATTTCAGATTGTGGCTCATCGCATTAACCTGGTAAGTAACTGATCCCAAGTGGGTGAATCCAGATGATAGCTCATTGCGCTACTTCAGTGGCCGATTCTGGGTGGTGGTTTATGGTGATGAAGGGATAAAGATGAACCAATTCGCATTACAAAAATGGCGTTTATTTTTATATTTGGACATGACTTATTCTACAACTTAAAAATACACATTATTTTCATCTGACCGCTCATAGAACTGTAAGCACTTGAAGTAATTGTAAGTTAATAGCAAATCTCACTACCAGAATAAGAAATTTAATTTAAAGAAATTTTCGCATTCTTCATATAAGCAAAAAATATATATTTCATTACATATCATTACATTTAAGAATATTTTTAAACAATCGCTTGTCATATGTCCAAACGGCAGCCACCATCTCTCCACTCAGCATGCCACTTTTGTTATGCCATGAGATGTGCATGGCAATCGTTTATTACTGGCTTTTTTATAATCAGGATAGAAATAATTTTGTTTCATGTATAACTTATATGTAATTTGAAATGAAAACCTTAGTACTTATAATGAAAGAATTTCATCCTGTTTCTAAATTGTACCAGTTTTTATCAAGTGATGCTACCGTTTAACCATAAATTTTTTTTTTGGAATTTATTAATATGTATCCCCATATCTTAGCTGCAAGACAGGATTTAGCATGTAATTCAGAAACGTAAATGAATGTTCAATTTTAGATAGACACACGAAGACAACTTGTTCAAGAAGCTGAAGAAGTATAACTTCGGTGAACACGTTGTCTTCATGTATCTCCCTTTCTTTAATGGAACTAATAAATAAACTGGAGATATACACTGATGTCCAAAGAAAGTGCATCACTCCTTAAAAGTGTAATTGTCGCCCGAATAACGTAAGTATATCGCAATATTTCTTACAGATTGCATCAGATAAGGTTGACAGGCGTAGGTGATGACGTAATATTGCATCAGTTGTTTCTTTCGTAACAGCTGATGCAATCGTACTCTGCAAAAGTTATTCCTTGCTTGTGTCAGGATGGCGAGTTACATGCAGTTGAAGCTACGAAGAAAGAGTGCTATTGTTGCTTTACGTGAGGAAGGATGTTGTTCTCGTCATGTTGCTTATAGAGTGTCTTGTAATCAGTCGACAGTGAATAGATTTCTTTCCAAACTCAAGAATACTGGTTCTACTGATAGTAAAAAAGGAACAGGATGCAAATGAGTCTCTAGGTCAAAACAGGACCGCGCTTATACCTTTTTTTTGGCTGGTGCAGCATAAGCCATAGGCTTTCTTGCACCATTCGGCCATTGCTAATACTAATAACCGTAAAGCTATCTGCTGCCTGCCAAGTAACTGCATCTTCTTCGTCTGAGATGAAAAGAGAACAGGAAGAATACACAGGAGTGGAGCAAGTGCAGTAACAGTCAGAAGACGCCTCTTCAAAAATGGACTTGTAGCTCGTCGTCCTAAGAAGAAGCCCCTCCTCACAAAAAATGAAAAAGGCCCGATTAATTTGGTGTGAGGAGCATGTCAAATGGATCCCCGAGCAGTGGAAGTCAGTTATTTTCTCAGATGAGAAGAAATTCAACCTGCATGGCTCTGATAGGAGACAAACAATTCGCCGTAGACGTGGTGAAGAATACCATCCAGACTGTATGGTGTCTACAGTGAAATTCCCTACCAGCCAAATAATATGGGGGTGCATTTCATATCGCGGTGTAGGTCACCGCAGTTTATAAAAAGTTCCGTAAATGCCAATGGATACCTGGCTATATTGGAAGGCAAATTGCTGCCAACCATTAGAGACCATTTCTACCTGCCAAGTAACTGCATCTTTCAAGACGACTCTGCTCCTTGTCATTGGGCGAAAAGTGTAAGTAGGCACTTCTGTAGTTACTTTAACTTCATTTCTGCATTAGAGGTTCGACAGTAATGTGTTTACATTTGTTACAGGTGAAAAAAATGGTTGGAAGAACGTTCCATTACAACTCTTAGCTGGCCAGGAAACAGCCCGGACCTGAATCCTATAGAGAACTGTTGGCATCGTGTGGAATCTGCAGTTGCCAGAAAGAAACCAATGACCCTTCGTGAACTTCAGGAAGCCATAATTCGTGTTTGTAACCACGAATTTTGATTATCAGTTAATTATCTTCAGAAATTAATCTTGTCAATGCCTTGACGGTGTGCTGTCATCAGGGCCAGAGGCGGTTCAACTAAATATTATTTGCACCTGGTGAACTTTTCATTTTGTCTTTCATTTAAAATGATAAAACTGAAGCAAATTGAGGGCTTCTGATAACGTTTCAGCCATAATTGTCGTGTTTACCAAAACTGTTGTATAAAGGTTGCAACAGCTCATTTTGGAATATTTTGAAGCACCTGTCAAATATTACTTAGCTTTGCCTTAACTATTGATAAATATCTCTTGTTTATATTCCTATTTGTGATGCTAGTGATACATGTAACATACCATCGCGAAAAAGGGTTAGAAATGTGAAATTCCTAGGTGATGCACTTTCTTTGAACACCAATGTATATGCTATAAATCTGGCAGATATTTCTGATACAGCCACCACAAATAAATGTACTGACTACCTATGTCTTTTTGACATTTTATTGATTTCTGACTACCTGCAAGTTGGGCGTACAACTAATTGATTTGCCATAGAATTCAGCCTACCCTTGTAGATGTTACTTCACTGCATATCTGAGCTGCTTTCCGTTGAAAGTAAGTTAGTATATGAAATCCACATGGAACTCGATTAATTACAGGCCAAAGAGCATATGCGTACTGCATATAAAAACGGGAATCATTTTATACGCAATACTGTAAAATGATATATTAAACTATTAGATATGCTAAGTGAAACGAGATATAAACCTTTGCATTACTAGGAATCATCTTAATCCTCGATGGAAAAATGATCAATGAAATTTCATTGGTTGACAAAGAAAATCCCCCCCCCCCAAATCTCTTCCATCATGCAATATGATTAATGTCTTTTGAGGTTAAGGCGGGCATCATAGCGAGATCCAATCTTCCTTGCATTTCGAGAATATAGCTCTAAAATGGTGTTTGCAGGACACCTGCTAGCTAGTCCAGCGGATCGAACCTGTTGGTACCTCTCCAGGAGGCATCTGGGTCAGCAAGTGAATAATCTCGCTGCCTCTACTTTGCCAGATAGTAACTGGAAGAAGACCGAGTAGTGTGCAAGTAGGGAGAGGCATTGTCGAGGTCACGTTATGTGAAGGAGCTGGGTAAATTCTTGCTGCGTGTAGGCCATATCTGACAATTTCATTAGTTCATACAACATGTCCACTGCACACATTTTCTTTACTATTGAATACATCATGAATACTAAAACTAATCGAACAAACTTATCTGAAAAATGATCTAAACCTCCAAAACATTTCCTCATTCATTTCACAAATACATGTGGTCTCAATTACAATCTCAATTATCTCCATTTCCACTTACAGTCTGCCAAAATATAGTTACTTTTTCTTACAGAATCGCAATCATTGGTTGATTCATTCACTGCTCATCTCAGTTGCTCTAATTATTTGCTGTACGGTGCCTTTCGCTTCAAATGTGTTACTTGTAAATATGTCCGCTCTGATGTTCCCTATCAAAGATTTAGTAATTTGGATTCTCCTCTTTTCGATCTTCTCCGGCTTAAATCTCTCTATCCCAATTCATCCGTTGCTCATATCGATCTCATAATTCCATTAATCACTTGAAACCCTGACTTCCCCTCTTTGAAGCTCGACTTTCTTAAGTACAACTTTCCTAACAGTAAGGCATTTTACCTTGGTGAATTTAATGTGAACAACTCGAGCTGGCTTCAGATTTATAGTTACACGTATCCAGCTGGTCGAGATTATGAGGCTTTTGCCATTAAAAATGACCTCGCACAGATTATTTACCCACCAGAATACTAGACAATCCTAACCACACAGTCAACACGTTTAATCTTTTTCTCATAAACAATCCTTCCAAGTACACAGTCGAGGTGACTGATCCTATAGGCACCTGAGATCACAACTCTGTGATGGTCTCTTCTACAATGACCATTATCAGCCTCGTGTTTCTCAGCATTACAAGAATGCAAAATAAGATGTACGAAATTATTATTCTTCTTTTCTTTTGTTGGATTACTGTTTTCAATCTTCTGATATCAATTTTTGCTCACATCATGTCAGTGAAATGATTCTTGTAGGGATGAAATCCTTTATTCCACACTATCTTAAAATCCCGTCTTTTATCTAAACTTTTGTTTTCAATAAATGTGATATGGGTGCTCAAGATAAGAATGCTGTGTATCGCAGTTTGTATTGCATGCAAATCTCAAGGTTCATTTTCTGAATATACCAAAGTCGCAACAATTGTAAAGAAGTTATTAATCAGTTCAAACTAGATTTTAAACAGGCTAAAAGCAGAAAAGTTGCTTCTTGCCCAAACGGTAATCGATCGTTCTGGTCTCTAGCCAAAGCTACTGGCTGCAACTTCTACCATTTCCAGTGCACTTCATTCAATGCCTCCTGTAATCTTCCATCAAAAGTATGTCAGAAGAATTTAGAACAATCTTGACGCAAAGAAAGCTACAGGTCCCGATAGCCTCCTCTCGTTCTCAATACGTGTGCTTCTGAACTTATTTCTGTTCTTTGTCCCCTCTTTACACTTTACTTTGAATAAAAAATGTTTTTCCTTCTGCTTGGAAATTTGCTCGTATTCAGCCCGTTCCTAAAATGAGTGAAAAATCCCACGCATCCAATTATCCCCCCACTGCACTTCTATTTTTTCCAAAGTAATGGAGAAATCCATTAAATGCCAACTCCTAAACTATTTAGAATCCTTCCATCTGATCAGTGATCGCCAGTATGGATTCTGTCAGTGTCGATCCACTGGTGATATTCTGGCTTATGTTACCTGTCTATGGACAAATTTAATCGAAAAATTCGGTGAACCTCAAGTAGTTGCTCCTGGCATTTCAAAGGCTTTTGATCATGTTTGGCATAAAGATCTTCTAAATAAGCTACCATCTTATGGTTTGCCAACTTTTTTTTTTTTTTTTTGTAATTGGGTATCCATTTCTCTGTCTGACAGCTAACTGGGAGTGATGGCTTTCTCTCTTCGATCTACTAATGCTAGTGTTCCGCAAGATTCAGTTCTTTCTCCCACTCTTTTCCTCTTGTATATTAACGATCTTCTTCCATTGACTGGAAATCCTATCCATGGTTTTGCTGATGATAGCACATTGCATTCCATCTTCCAGTTTTAGAAACCTTGCCCTGCACAAACAGCTCCAACATCTTGAATATCCACTACCAATTCCTTTACATGCTGATATCCAGGTAATTTTTAAATGAGGCAAAGATAACTTGGTCGATTTCAATCCTTTTATAACGAAGTCCTGTCTTATATCTTGCAAAAAGGCTTCATCTGCTCCAATGTTTATCTTCGATGACACTCAGATTTTTAAACAAGATTACATATCTCTATTAGGGATTACATTGACCTGCATTCTCTCTTTCTTTTTGGAATAAACACATAAAAAATATTGCTTTTTCAGCATCTAAAAAAACTGGGTTTTCTCTTTTACTCTCGGCGTTACTTTTCTTCTAAACAGCTACTCATTCTGTACAAATTTCAAATCCGCCTTGCCATTAAATACTGTTCCACCCCCTCTGAGGAGTCCATTCAAAAGAGGGCAGTTAGGTTGATTAATGACCCATCTTTTACGAAGTCTCTCTCTCTCTCTCTCTCTCTCTCTCTTCCAAACTGGTCCGAACACATGTCAATATTTTCCAGCGCAACATATTCAAATTATATGAATTTCGTGTTCTAAATTAGTAGGTTTAGTCATTTTGGAGTAAGAAAGAGGATCAGAGTATCTTTCCTTCCGTTTAGTCTGTGCGGCTGACATAATGGATGTGACTGGAGGGGATAAATTTGGGATTAAATTCCAGTTGCTGGTCCGAAGTGAAGACTTACTCCCCACTGGTAGGAGAAAAAAAGTTTTTTACACTGCATACGAGTGAGTCAGTCCTACCCCAGTTTTTCCTTTCCGTGGACATGCAAACCGAACAAAGAGCAGTATACACAGACAAGCTATTTTTTCGACACAAACACTAAATGTGTCCTAGTTGTGGGCGGAGTCCTCTGAACTTTTCTGATGGAGTTTAATTTCTTTAAGTGAATTATTAATTAAACGTGTATTATTTTATTGGAAATTCCCATATCTTACTCTCTTCAAGCTATTCTACACCTTGCATCCGTATCATAAATGATAAAAAGTTTGTATGGATCATGAATACATAATGATAAGGTCATTGATTTGCATCGTAACTTATTAGCTATCAAGCGTTGCTTCCCTTCTCCGAAAACTAAAGTGGAAGTTTTCAACTAGTAACTGCTACCAACTTTTTAAAAACAACGCTCTTAGTCTTGGATTTTGCACAGGCTGATCATTTAATTCGCGGAATGGACCTATCTTAATTTTAATCTTCGTCACTAAGGTCTGCTGGTGCTAGCACTTGCGCCATCGATGAACCCACTAGCGGAAGCACTCCCGGAAGTCAATTCTTGAGAAGCCTTTGAGAGTGCTCGTTGTGGTCACAGATTCTCAACCAGAATCGCTTGAAAATTGCAGTTTTCTTCAAACAGTTGTCTTCTTAAACCTCTGATATTCCTTACAGCAGTAGGAGCACTCAAACCAAGTTGAATACAACAGCGAATAATTAAACGTTGATCATTCTTCATATCTTCTATTATAAAGCTCACAAAACGATTCACACTAATAGCACATAACTTAATGCCGCTTTGCAACTACCATATAACATGCCAGATCTTACAACCATGCCCGCGTATTGTTGGAGATGCATTATTATTTTAATGTGCTTATGCCAAGAGAATAGAAGTCAGGATAATCCCCCATAGAGATATATGATCGTACATTGCTATTAATAAGAATTTTTTATTATTATTATCCAACGACCAGCAGTTCACCGAAACTTGAGTGGTTGTACGGTGGAGCTGCCATTCCAGGAATTAAATGAGCAGCATGTGTAGTTAATATAACAATATCTCATTATTGATGAACACAAATTAAGCGAATATCCCTTTTACTCTCTTTATCTGAAATCGAAATCAATTGAATTTGATTGGCTGATGCTGCCTTCTGAATAGCGCTTTAATTTACATAGTAAATGTTTATTTACGTTCACATTTTATTGACTTCGATTATTTTTACCACAGGATTGAGAAAATAATTTGTGTCGAGCACCTGAATCAATAATAATATACAGGGTGTAACATTAAAATTTGAAGCTGCACTAAGCTCGCCATGTAAGATTTTACAGAGCACAGAATTCGAACCAGTTTTTCACCTTAGTGCCTCAGCAAGTGAGATGTGTAAGGATTATATTCCCTTCGCTGTAGTCATTTCTTTTCCACTGCTCAAATTTATGCATTTAGTTAAGTTAACAAGTAATACTGAGGAAATAGAGTAATCACCGATATATAGCAATTATTAAGTTTCCACCGATACCCCTTGGGAGATTTTGAGAAACGGCTCCATAAGTTGCCTTATGTCTGAGTAATAGAACTGCTCCACATTGGAACTCGTTAATATAAACGATCTCAACTGATATTATTCTGTCACCAAAGTTTATCAAGCTCAAGGTTTTCAGCACGGTTATGGTCTTCTTGTCAATCTAGAAGAAATCATTACAGAAAGCTGGAATATTAATGGAATCCGAGATTCGTGTCAACGTGCGCCTAAGACGTTGTCATAAATCCTTCTGATCAAAACGGTAAACTACATGAAATTAACAAACTAAATCATAATTCATCAAACTGCTCATCTTGCAAAGTGCGATTTCCTAATGCCATAACGAGACTCTGACTGATAATCGCTGATGAAATGAAACCTTAATTAAGCAGAAGTCTCTCTTCATTTATCTTCCCTATACGCAGGCCAGATTGCTATGGTTCACTTAGAAAAGCGAAGGCGATGTATAGTGTTTCTTAAATCTATATTTCTCAGATCGCATTCACAATATTGCCAATTCTTAAATAAGTAAATTAAGTATTAAAAGAAGCTATAATTATTAAATAATTACTTGAATCTTAAAAAACTAAACTTATAAAGAAATAAATTTTCTACTGCAAGATTAAATAAGGCCTATTCCTAAATCAGTATCTGCTTGAGAAACGAGATCACCTCAAAATATGTCCGATATTCGAATTAGGAGCAATACTGCTGGATGATAAACAAGAATTTCCAAGAAAATCCGTGCAATGAGACCAACTATCTCGGCCGCGGTATAGAAGGACGGTGGTCACAACCGCTGTGCAGGCTAACGTGATAGCCGTGAGGGTTAACGTTTTATATTTTTAATTTCTTATGAAATAAATCCGCCATTTCATTGACCCACACATAACAACTTATTACTTCATTATTTAAAGAAAAGTATCAAATCATACTTAATGTTTTAGATGATATAACCGATAGAAAACTCTGTGGATAGTAAATACCTAATATTTAATAATTTTTAGTGCACATTACGCATCAATCATAAACTTTGGCATTTAAGAGATAAAACAGTCTATTCTTGGATTAGATGTACTTGGATTCAACTGTTCTGTTGTGTTGATGGAGTTCTTTTATTTGCTGTGTTTATTCCTCTGAGAAGAACAAATCAGAAAAATGCAGTCTTTTTTTTTTTTTTTTTTTTTTTTTCAATTTCGTGACTTTTTGAACAGTCTTTAGCGCTCTTTAATTTTAATTTAAAAACAATGTAACACCGCAACTGTTTTTCTTAATGCCCAGTACTACGCACAAGATATGGAAACTTAAACGCATCCAGTCTCCATCGACAGTAGCTATGTTACGTTGATCGTTCTTATCGCGTGACTGAGGACAACTTGTTTCATATAATAGATATCTGTAGCCTTAAGATCTCCCTTCAGAGAACACGAAATGCATCGTTCTCGGCTGCTCTGTCGTCAGCCAATACTATCAACTGACGCACTGAAAATTGGCGGAGATCTAACGATAATGTACTTCCATTTTTTGCCAAGTTCTTTTTTTCTCCATAACTGTTTTTGATGTGTGGTTATTGAGGACAATTTACGTTCTATGGATTCAAGTACAAATTATAGTTCTCAATGATGCAAATAGGCTGAAAAAAATATCTTTAGCGGCTTATAGGTCTAGAGAAAAGCTTTAGCAGCAATGGTAAGAACATTTTTTATCCTTCTCTGCAGGACAGTTTTTAAATAATAAAATTATTAAGGATTAAAATTCTTTTGATTTATCTAAATTTTCTTTTAAATTGTACAGCCTCTCTTGACACACATTCGAATTCGCCTTAAGTAGATTTCTTATCCATATACTTACATCAAATGAGTATCGTGTCAATTCATAATTGCAGCTAAATGCACGCCTAATTATTCCCTTAGGTTCAGCTAAGTTGTTTCTGCTGATTTGTTGGTGAATCAACAGGTAAGCCTACAATGCACCTATTACAGTCTTAGCTGGTAGATATTTTTGTATTTGGTAACGAATGCTCAGGTAGGATGGCATTGATCAGGTTTGGAAAAATAAAAAAATTCGTCAATATCCTATCTATCATATGTTGCAATGTCAGTCGATCACGGCAAGAAGAAAATGCTATTTGCTGTAATCTTAAATTGTCAATAGATTGACAATTATTGCAGGGTGGAGGATCATCATTTGTGAGCACTATGCGCTAGGTAAGTACGGCCAATTCGTAATCTGGAGAATATGACTTTTCTTTTTGTTTCTTCTTAGGTTTGATGACCATTGTACTACTGCTTGGGCTCAAATTTGATGTCAAGTACTTTGTCTATTCTTTCCAAATGAGTAATCTATTTTTTTACAGGTCAGTTGCTAATTTTTTTTACAAGTTAGTTTATATTCAATGTAAAGCATCTTCAAGGCAATACTTTAGGCAACGGGGTCGACTTGTTGGTTTCCTAGAATTCCAACATGCCCACCGGTCCAATAAAAATGAGCTGTTATGTGTATGAAGTAAATGTGTTCAAATTTTTGGAAATTTGAATCATATTTACAATTTTAAAATCACATTCCCAAAGGCTAGTTCTATTGCAAGCAACTCAGCGGAATATATGCTACTTTCTCGTGGAAGCTAGACGGATGTTATTTTACGTGGAAGGACGGCAACTGACCCCACATATCATTCTGACGTAGAGCCATCTATGAATAATGAAAAATATTTTGTTCGATGTGCTGCAAAGAGTTGCAGGCGGACAGCTGGTGGTGTGGCAGCCTTCTCCCAGATCAAGATCTGGGTAAGTCACAAATTGGAAGATGGTGGAAGGAATTGTCTTGATGACTGGGCAGCGTTGTCTACCGTCATGTTTAGTTCGCTTAACAGTCCTTGGGTTCGGATACCAAAAGGTCAGTTGGAAGTCCGACGACAGTTGTAGAGATTTTCCCATCATGGCTCAAGGACTGATGGTCACGTGGGGCGATCGGTCAGGACCTTTAATATAAAAGCGTAATGCAAGCACGATTGCATAGAAGAGAAGACTCATTTACTTCAACGCAGAAGTTTTGAACAGCAGAGGTACAGAATGCTCCAGCGGCAGTCAAGATGACCTCGTAGTGGACTGGATCAAACCAACGAAGTGCACTATCTCCAGCAGCGGCATCTCCTGGGAACCATAATAGTGTTTAGGTCTAACAAGAACCCGGAAGAGCCGGAGTAGGGAACAGTGATCTGCACCCCATGAAGATGACGAAAGGGCACGAAGGATGCTAAGCTCCTTGGCGCAACTTGTCCTTAGCTGACGAATATGTTGTAGAAATGTTGTTTGTTTGTTATGTTTGTTATTTGGTTTTTAGGAGCATTAGCAACTAAGGCCATATTGCTCCGGGGATATGCGGTGGACATTCCCTGACCTTTCCGCATCATCCGTATTTGATGGTGACGGGCTCGAACCCCGGTCTAAATCAAGAAGCGTATGCTACGCACTGCTGCTCCTTCCCACCTGGCTACGGAGGCGCCGTAGAAATGTTGTAGAAAACGTCTTGTCAAAAAAAAGTCCTAGGAATTTTACTTCTGCTAAAACCGAGATTTTTTTTTGTCCACGCCTTAACTCTGAGCCAGATGAAGATTACGTTTACGACAAAAATGTACATAAACGATCTTCTGTGACGGAAATCAACTAATTAGCCAATGACCAAGATGTAAGGTGATCAATTGCTTTTTGCAGTTGCCTTTCAATGGCCCTCACATTACATGCATGAATGGAAAATATCGTAAAATTATCAACATGGTGTACTGTTGGTGGAAATTGTGTACTGTTGGTGGAAATTGTTTTGTTATAGGGTATTTCGATAGTAAACAGAGTGACACTCACTTAGAACGGATCCTTGTGGGACTCTCTCTCTCTCCTCTTGTCAAAACTCGAGATAGTGTGGATCCTAAACTTTTGTTTTTGTTTTGAAAGTTTTAGTTAATTGAATATTTAGGATCCTTTCCAGACTTTGGGAAGGCGAGGACAATTGCCTTTCGCCAGGAATTCGGAAATTCTTTGTCAAAAAAGATTCTATTAAATAAAATAAAAAGATGATTTTTATATTGTAGTGAGAGGTGTTTTATCATTTCGTAATGGATATCATTTGGCTTGACAGAACTCGCTCGTATGAGTTGAGTACTACACTTCACGCTTCCTGCGTAAAGGGCTTGCTGTGTAGTTTAAGCCCTATTGAAGAGCAGTTTAATTCACATTTCTCACTTTTCTATTTTAGGGGCAAGAACGATGGGGAATGATTTTACTGCAGAGATTTTTTGCAAATGTTTCCCCCTAGAGTATTTGCAACTGCAGTTGAATATCACTGTACTCTAGGATGCTTGTAGGACATGGCGGATATTTTCTCTACCTTTTTCTGTTGAATGTTATCCCAGACTACTCTTGGACTAGCAGCCTTTGTTCTGGAGGAAGTAAAGTGGATACACGATTCCCTTTGGCTCTGATGTCGGATGTAGAATGTTTTGGCACGTGCACGCGTTTATTAACGGACACGCTATCGAACATCTGGCACGTGCACTGTGCCAGATTTTCGTTTAAAGGATATAAAATTTTCTGTGGTGGGATATCGACGAAATATTCCCCATGCCTTGTTTTTGGCTTTTCTTGCTGCTATGCATTCTGAATTCTACCAAGGTTTTCGAAATAGTGGAAACCGTGTAGACGTTTTTGGAATTGCAACTGCTGCTGCGTGGAAAATACCTTCTGTAATGTACGTAACTCATCATTGATGAGCTCTTGGCTAACTGTGCTAAATTGTTCGAAGGCGTTCCAGTCAACCGTATCAAACTTCGACTGAGATATCCTTGATGGTTGGTATGGTCTTTTTACAGTCAGAAAAGATATCACAGGGAATTGATCACTCACACTGATTTTCTTCAACTTCCATGTGAACAAAGGGAAAAGAGAAGGGGGAGTAGATAGAGAGATCAATGGCAGTAAATATACAGGTAGGCATATAGGAAAAGGTGTTCGAACTCAAATTTAGGAGAGAGAGAGAGAGAGAGAGAGAGAGAGAGAGAGCTCGTTATTTTCAAGCATGCGCTCTATTTATATCCCTTCGAATCAGTGTCTGCTTTACTCCAGAGGCTATTATTATGTCCATTAAGATCTCATAAGAGAACGGGAGAGGCAGGTACACAATGAAATCATCAAGGTATATCTGGGAGATTTTTATATCAAGTGGCTAATATACCGAAAAAATTGTTAGGGAAAACCTTATGAAAGGCGAATGGCAACTTGGAATGGAGTACGTTTGCCCAGTAAGATGGCGACTACACCGTGAGCAGGTTCCATCCCCAATTCTGTCTTTGTGTATTATGCTGGCATTACGTAAAGTAGGATCTTCATCCTACTTCATTACGTAAAGCAGGATCCTCATCTATATCTCCTGCAAATAAAAGGCACACTTGTGCCTAGGTATCATCAACGTTCCGTCGGAAAGCTTTCGAAGTGCTGAGGGCTTAGTTTTTTCAGGCTTAGATTTATCTTTTTTGGCAAAGTGCGGACGTCCATTTCTTTCGCAAAGAGTACCACAACATACCTCCTTTTTACGTCTGATACCTCCTTTTCCTCAAAATCCATGTTTTCCTATGTTACAGGGGGTTCTTCAGGTATTTTAATCTTATCTCTTACCATTTAATCTTACCATTTTTTGTTACCGGTGAAGCAGCAGAAGGCTCAAATCCATGAGTGGCAGCTGATGGTCTTTGTGGGTGGGTTTTTGCGAGCTGAGTAAGCAGGTTGAAATTGGAGTAAATGACACTGACATGGTATGGTCATCTTCGTTTGTGTCATGACGGTACACTTCCCAGAAATATTTTGGCGTAGGTGAGCATGACACTATTTACTGGCTGGACGCGCTTTCTGGCCTCTTGATAGGAAATGTTTAGTTCTGTCTTCCGTTTTTTGAATTTTTCTCTTCCTTCCACCGCTATCATGCTCCAGAGTATGCGGGGTGCTGTATTGAAAATTTGTACAAATTAGCTTTGTAGCTGAACATTCCTTGCTCTCGTGGTCTTTGGCAACATATCGAGCATAGATAAGGTTACCAAAACAAGCTGTCTGTGAGTGGTCGTAATTTTGGCACTTAAAACACCTCGGAAGATTTATAATGTAAATCCTTACTGGGCAGTTTAAGTAGCCTTCTTTGATCTAACTTGCAGGCCATGGAATCTGAATGTAAAGATAAGAACTGGAGTATTAACGAGATTCCCATCCTTTCGCATCGATATTCGCTTGACAGTTGCCAATCTTTGATCTTTCATTTCAGAGTAGATCTCTTCTTCAGAGACATGAAGAAAATACCACGAGAAGAGGTCAGAGATTCATGTGGGGTTACGGTGATAGGTATTCCCCTATCGATGTGGTTCTCAGGATTCGCTGGCCGTGTTTTGGACATGATGCTTCAACTAAAAGGTCTCCAGAACGCAGCCTTTTCACGAATTTTTGTTGATCCTACCAACTCTTCTTACCCTTCTGAATGAAGATGGGCGAAATTCACCAGATTGCGCTCTGTGGTGGAATGGATGGAATGGAGAATGAGGAAAAGCAGTGCCACGAGTGGTGATGTATTTCAGTTCTAGGTCTTTTTATAAAAGTGTTGTCTATATTATCTAACAGATTTCGTAATTAGGCCTTTGGTGGAGCCCCAGAAGAAGGGGAAATATTTAAATTACTCACACGAGTAAAATAAAATTTCTGTCCTACGTACCCCCACCACCGCAGAAGCCTACGAGGGGACACCCACTCGCGAACTAGCGATACTGCGTACGCGAATGGGACGACAAGCTTGCTTAGAGCATCATACCCACAAAAAAAGGAAAAGAAAAAAAAAAGCTATTATATTAGGGTCACTCGGTTATTTCTTACATATACCCATGTGTATTGTGTCTGTTAATTGCCTGTTTTGCTGGACGAAAAAACTCGTTTCTGGGAAAAAGCGTTGCTATCTACGCCTGAGAAAAAAAAATTCTGCTGTATAATTACAAACATTTAAGGACAGTTAAGGAAGTCAAACATAAATGTAGAAACACAGAATTCCACTAGGTTCTACAGAAAATTATATACAGAAGAGTTCAAAGTTCAACCTGATCTTTTCTGTCTGTGCATTATACAATTGAAAGATTCCCCCATAATCACTCCAATACTCCATTCAACTGTAGTATTGGAGTGATTATGAAGGCGGTATCTGTCACTAATTCTGATTTTATTCCGGATTGAGGCAGTACTCTGTGTACCTCTTAATAGTGCTAGCATAACGAGCCAATGCTTCATTTTACTTGTATGTCCAGCTTCAGCCCTCGTTTTCATTAAGTGTATGAGATTAGTGGTGGTTGAATGTTTGCGATATATGTTTCAACGTTTGTCCCGTTTCCTTTTTTTTTTTTTTTTTTTTTTTTTTTTTGCATTACTACAGACTTCAATCTACCACACGTTTGGTTGGGATTGGATTTTAATGGGCCGCTTTGGTATAGAGGAATTCTGCTACTGTCATTGTTTGTTGTGGTATATCTATTGACTCATCCCGCTCTCTAATTTACTACAGACTCAGTGCAGATCAGATAAGACAATAGACATATACCGAAATGTATAATTTTTGATATTTTATCTAATTTTCTGTGGCGAATTTACAGGCTGTTCATATGTCAGTTTGAAGAGAAGAGAGTTCGTCCAAAATGTACAGATTACTGGAAGTGTTCACTAATACGAAAGCTGTTAGCAATTGTCCATTAAGAGGAAATTAAGTTGGAGAATATATTGAAAGATCAATTGCTGAACTGGATCGAGATGGGATACGCACGAATATGTGAGCAGCAATGTTTATCAACGTCAAGTTATGTTTATTCAAGTAAATTTTCTTATTAACTGTCGTTTTAGACGAAATTAAGAAAACCCCAACGGGTGGTGCTCGTTCCAATCAGCCATGATACAAAAGGGGAAAGTAACTGGCTGACTAAATCAAGATCAGGACGAGTATAATCATGACTTGGCAAGAGATAGAGAAACTACAGTATTGCTAATCCGACAGGAACACGCAGAGTTATAGCAGATCTCACTCAGTTATAACCCTTTTGAAGAGTTCAGGGCGGTATATGAGGTAATCTTTGTGGGATTTCCGCTGAAAGCAGTTCTTTAGCTTTTCTGCATGCCTGTATTTTCATTTCAACTAGAAGATTCCCAACTCCAATATCAAAACCATTTTATGGCACTTAAAAACTTCATACTGGATTAGGAGGTAGTCGGATGATGTTGTAGGGGTTTTAGGTGCATCAGCAGCTTAGGACATATTGTGCCGTACATAAAATGGCTGTAAATTGCGTGTGTTCAGTGGTCGATTTGCTGTTTGCTGGAAGAAAAACCATGGTACCCTCGAAAGACCAACTCAGTAACGTTGTAAAAAAATCCTAGCGTCATTGAAGGGGATTCGAACTCACGCCTTTTCTACCCGGTGTGGGGAGGAAGGTGATTATACCAACTGCACTACACCCACGAGGCAGATTTGGTCAGACCTGGCACCTTAGGTACCCAGATTTTACAGTTGTCGGAAGATTTGGTATTTCCAACATTTCAACAGCCATATTTTCAAGATATTTTTGAATTAGAAATAGTGATAGTTTACTGGTTGATTGATCTGTCGTGGAGTTCATAATCAGGAAGAAGTGGACCAGTATGATCAGTACAGTCTTATTTTCTTCTTGCAATCAATGTTTGCCTGTAAAAAAAAATTCTGGATTAAAAGAGCCTGTGGACTCTTTCGGTTTATCCATTTTTCGCTCCTTTCAGCCGTGGGAGAGTGGCTTTCTTTTCCCAGGATATCGACCCTGCCGCGTGGAAGCAGTAACACTGAATGACCATGTAGGTTACAGGAAAAAAAAAACAAAACTGAAAGGTAGCTTTTCCTTTCTAGACTTTAGATGAGTTTACCTTTAATTTCTTATGTGCACTAAATAAATTCCCGAAGAAATATAATCGTAGGATTCTTAGTACGATTTTACAGTGAAGCGCCATCTACCAGAAGCAAATCGCTTGATCATTCCAAACGTTTGCACCCCTGGCTTAGCTGCTTTAATTCACATTTACAAATTTTTATTTACCCTGTTGGGTGTTTTGAACTTTGTTGCATTACGGATCATAAAAGACATATTTAAAGCGTAATATGAATTACTATAATTTTATATGTGAGGGTTCCTCTCACTCTTCTGTTTGCGATTGCATGTATTTAAAGTCTTTAAACTGAAAGAAATTCTCAACTCTCTCTCAAGACAAATACACAATGGTTATACCAGTCACAACCAAAAACACCGGATGCTAAGTAATAGCGATGAGTCGTACCAGACACAAGTAACAATCTCTCCTGAAGTGTATGTGTGTGTGATCACGAGATATAGATAGCTTTATATATTGATCGCCTTTCTGAAGATTAATGTTTCGTGCATGACCTGCACAAGTTAATATCATCTTTCTAGGCATGTTCCATTATGCACTTCAATTTTCATTTGTGAACTAAGAATACAGCTACAGAGCCCTTTTAAATTCTAATATATTAAATTAACACCTCTTTCATCCAGAAAAGCTATATGACACAGACACTGTATGACTTAACTAGATAATCTGTAGTCAGAACCATAGGCGTTATACACATACGTAAATACGAGTTGTGTGAAGGATAATATCATCTGGTGACAGGAAGTCAATTATCATCTTAAGCTACTTTTTTGCTCCAACAGCACAGGTAGACTTTAGTACTGTTGCCTCCATCATAGACCTAGAAAAATGAACAAAACGCCCATTTTCTCTTTCACTCACAGCCACCAATTCAAAACAAAGAGGAAGAAATTCCTTGTGGACTATTACTGATTTTATAAAGATAATACTGATATCAGTGAATGGACTAATGAGATAAAGTGCTTTTCAGAAAAATAAAGCATTTTAAAAGATACAAGAAACATTTCTCAGAAATCGTAACACAAAACACTGCAGTATAAGTTCTTAAAGATACCGCAAGGATTTTTAAAACATTTTCACTAGCGCTTGCTTTCCCATTAACTACTATTAACACTAATATTTTACAGAAACGGAAGCAGTCCTATCTACAGGTAGATTTGTCGTTCATTAAACTGGTAAACCCCTAAATATTTCTGCTTCTGGCGACAGGAGCAGAAGCAGAACTTCGGCGAAAAGAGAGAAATGTAATCAGTAAGAAAAGAAGCGTATTCAAGCATGCACCCAGGGTGGACGAAGAAATTTCAAAGACTTCGTATGAATTAGCGTAAAAAAAAGAAAATTAATAAAGAAATGAAATGAATAAACTGGATGCAAGAGATCAACAACGCTATTGTAATTGGCAAAATTTCAGGAAGCTTTTAACTCGCAATAAGTTTTCGGACTGATATAAGAAAACTTCCTGAGAATTAAAGCAACAAAACTACTTCTTTCGGATTGATCCAATAACCAACTATCATCCAGCTAATGGCAATCTGTGGTGAGAACAACTTGCGGAAGCGGGAGGCTTCAACAAGTTGCTCTCACCTTGTGTAGGATAATAGGTCTACAATCAGTACTATATCTGCACCTTATCATGGATAAGGAGAAAAAAATAATAATAAAGAAAAAAAAACAAGAACTACAGTGGCGCCCAAAAATAACAACGAACGGCGGAAGATTGGAAAAAACTTGTTTGGTCTGACGAATCTCGGCTCTTTCGCGCTGATTCGGAGGACCAGAATATGGCGAAAAGAGCAGCTGTATGATTGCATGGGCCCATCCCAACCAAATAGTCAGCATTCTGGAGTCTTTACTACACCGGGGAGAGTTAATTATAGAAAATGGATCTCACCAAAAAACTATCTATGCAACGAGGGGGGGGGGGTGCCTCAGGGTGGGTGATGTCGACCACCCTCTTTGCAATTCTATTTGAACCATTCCTTGCTGCACATCCAAATTTCTGCCTCTTTCGCCGATGATTTTAAATTTTTTATTATTTCAAAAGACCCCAAACAGATTCAAGAAATTAATAATCAAACCTCCAGTCAAATTTAACAATTAATAGATTATTTATAGTTAGCTGAACTCCAACTAAACAATGTGAAGTCAGCCCACATGACAATTACGAAGAGGAAGTTCAGGAATGACATCCGAGTTGTATTTAATAGCGAAACGATTCCAAAAGTATCATCGCATACTGACCTAGGGCTAACGTGGGACGAAGATTTAAATTTCAAAGATCACTTTCTCAAGACAAAGAAGAAGACCTATGCTGCATTCTGGGCTGCCACAACATCAATTTGATTTGTCAATTCATTGTCGGTGTCTCAATCAATTTGATTTAGTATTAGCCGCATGGTGCAAGAAAGCATATGGCTTATGCCGCACTCTACCACCCATGTAGGTAACTTATTTTAGTAATTTATAACTCGCTGCTAAAATAAAACTTCCTGCAGTCCAATCTAAATATCTCCACACGTAACTTGAATTTATGTCCCCTAGTTCTAGCATCATTTATAATCTTGAAATTTTCGTCCTCATTCATTTTACTAATGCCTCTCAGAGCCTTAAACACCTCAATCAAATCTCCTCTAAGGCGTCTAGTTTCCAAACTCTGAAACCCACATATTTGAAGTCTTTCTCTTTATAAGGACGCCCTTTTGCCGATCTCGCCAGGCGAGTTACCCGTCTTTGCACCCTTTCAAGAAGCTCGATGTCTTTCTTTAGGCGCGGTCTCCATACTTGAACACAGTATTCCAAGTGTGGTCTAACAAAAGCCTTATATAATGAGATTATCACGTCCCTATCTCTACTTGCAAAGGTTCGATAGATCATCGATAGGACACCATGGACCTTCCTTGCAACCTGTTTAAAATGCTCAGAGAATTTCATGTCTGACCGTATCGTAACATTCAAGTCCCTTTCCTCCAGTACTGGGTTTAGTTGAACTCCACCAAGTGAATAAGTTATTTTGGGATTACTGTTTCCCAGGTGTAAACAGTAATCATTTTTCTGACAATTCCTGAAGTCTATCTAGGTTTCTCTGAAGAAGCTCAGCTTGACAGTGATCATTAACTACTCTACCAATTTTAACATCATCTGCAAATTTAAACTTTATGCCGTCTATCCCTTCATCAATGTCGTTTATGAAAATTAAAAACAACACTGGTCCTAATACTGATCCTTGGGGAACCCCACTTCTTACATAAACCCAATCTGAGGAATAGCCATTTATTACAACCCTCTGCCTCCTGCCCTGAAGCCATCCTGCTATCCATCTAAGGATTTTCCCAGTGATTCCAACCTGTTCCAGCTTATAAAGCAACCGCTCATGTGGGACTGAGTCAAAAGCTTTGCTGAAATCTAAATAAACAATGTCGAAATTATTCCCTAAATCCAGCTCATGAGTGACCCTTTCAAAATAGCGAACCAGATTTGTTAAACAAGATTTTCCCTTTACAAAACCACCAATGCTAAATATCCTTGAGAATTTCAATTCTATCCAAATGATCCTGAAATCCACCCTTGATCATTGCCTCCATGATTTTCCCTACCACTGAAGTCAGATTGACAGATCGATAATTTCCCACTTCACTCTTAGGATACACCCTTATGTATGGGAGATACATTGGCACTTTTCCAATCCAATGGAATCTCCCCAGAGTCTAGTGATGCTCGCATAATTAGACTCAATGGTTCAATGCACTCACTTGCCGCCTCCCTTAAGATTATAGGGTATATTCCATCAACTCCAGGAGCCTTACTGGCCTGTAGGCTCGAAAGTTTTTTCATTAAATAATCTTGCGAAATTTCAGTATCATTAATTACATATTTTTCAATTTCGCTCCCACAATTTCCCATTTCCACGAAAGGTTTTTCATCTGTAAATATCGATGCAAAATAACTGTTGAGTTCATCTGCAACGGCAGCTGGTGTATTTAATACTATCCCCTTTCCCTTACGTAAAGGTCCGATCTGGTTTGTCCTGCTCTTCTTAGCATAGGTCTGACATAGCCGAGTGGTCAAAGCGAGAGTGCTATAGCACGCGTTCCTTGAGTGGACCGGGATCCAAGCCCATAACTACTAAATACGATAAATATTTATATTGACGATTTATTTTAAACTCTACTGACTTGGTTGTCGTGCCGGAGTATAAATAGAAAATTTAATTTAATTTTAATTATTTATATATGTGAAGAATTCCTTATACCCTCTGTTTGCAGCGATTTCTCATAAACTGCCTTTGCCTGTCGAACCTTTTCTGGGCTCTATTACAGATCGTCTTGTAGCTGTTATAGGTTTCATTACTTTTTATTGCTCTGTAACTTTTCCATGCCACCTTTTTCTGCTCAAGTAATGTGGCAACTTCACTATTCATCCAACTTGGAACCCTCCTCGTGGAGTATTTTTTTAATGGTAAATACGTATTCAAGGCGTCTGTGGTTAATGTTTTAAAAGCATACCACAGTTCAATTGTATTCGTTCTCTGTACGATATCTACCCAGTTAATAGAGGCCATGTAGTACCTTAAGGCATCGTAATTTCCTTTTCTGAAATTAAAACTCATTCCTTTGCCTTTTATTACTGCTACCTCTCTCTTCATCATCCACCGTAGAACTTCGTGATAACTTCCTGCTACTGGTTCCTCTACTTCAGCCCTGTTATGTTATCTGATTCATGGGTGATGATGAGGTCTAAGATTTGTCAATCCATTGTCGGTGTGTCACTCCTATACCTTTATATGCATCAAAAATCTGGTCCTCAGCACCTGCCTCTCTGCGTAACAGATTCTTGGCGATGGAATACTGGATTCTGCGGTGGCTGAACCGTCTGGAAGGGTAACTGTTCACCATCTCCAAATCCATTCTTCTAGTCAATCTAGGCATGACTCCTGGAAGCTCACAGTTCTTAAAAAAATCTGTCCGCATTCTCTAAGCTGCTAATCCGTTAGATTGATGCCCCCATCAATAGAGGATATTATCTCACTTCCCAAAGCATGCAATAGAAACCACCAGAGCGGGCAAGGTCCACTTAGGATGAAGCTCACTATCCTGGACTCCCTAAAAGGAATGTTCCCGTGTAACATGATTCAACACCTTCTCCATAGATCCAAATAAGTTTGGAGAAAACAGAAGCCAAATTATGGACGAAATCTGGAACTACTATAAAAGTAGAGTTTTATTTATATGAGAAATGTAAATAATTTAATGCAAAAATATATTGTTAAAGCAAAGAAAATTGTAATGACAAAAAAAATTATATGTAGCACAACCTGTATTTGCAATTACAATATTAATTTAATATCAATTTTATTTTAAAGTTAATCGTTTCTGCTATTAAGTAAATATAATTTTTTAAACAATATCAATATTTTAAATATCAAAAATTTGTATAAAATTGTATGGTGTATTTAAAAAATATATATTTGTACATCCTCCTAGCCTGTTCAGGGGGTGAAACTAAGGTTAATAAACAGATAATAATAATAATAATCCTGATAGATATCAACAGGGAAGCTGCTTTTGGCGTGATGGTGTGTGGGGTATTTTCGTGGTGCCCAATCGGCCCTCCCCTGACACCAGTGGAGTAACATTTCGATGCTACAGGTTATCTGTAAATTGGTTGTTGTAGGGTTTTAGGCGCATCAGAAAATTAGACCATATTGCACCGTGTATAATATGTCTCTAAATTGCGTGTGTTCTGTGGTTGGTTTGCTGGATGAAAAACCTGAATTATCGAAAGAAAAATCCATGCTATCCTCATTTGGGACCGACTAAATCAGCCACGTTATGAAAAAAAAATTCCTCGCGTCATTGATAAGATTCTAACTCGGATCTTTTCCGTTTGGGGGGAAAACGGTGATTATGCCAACTATGCTACCAACGAGGGCATCTGGAAATTGTTTCCAACACGCACATCCCTTAGTGACTGCAATATATTCATCTATGAATGGGTTATCCCAATTCATGCCACAAGACAAGACTTGTACGGAACTGATTCATGACTGAGGAGACCTAATGCGCTGCAGATCTCGATTTTATTGAGTCCTGCTGTCACCAGATCTCAATAAAATTGGACATCTGTGGGATGAGGTGGAATGAAATCTTCGGAATACTTGTAGAGATCCGCAGTCATCCGATTTGCATTAACTGCAGAAAGAAATCGAGTCAACATTTGGACTAGTATCCTCGCGATACGATTTCGATACCTCCTGGAGTTCACGCTGCGACAAATCCAGGCTTTTTTTAGGGCTGGGGAAACCTGCTCGCTATCAGATAGTTGTATCTAACAAAATGTCCGCTCAGTGTATATATATATATATATATATATATATATATATATATATATATATATAAACAGAAAATACTCCACATGGTTATCGAAGTTGGTTAGATGCCAACCACTTAATAAATGTAGGCATAATATGAAAAAAATAAACCTACTACAAGAATAAATCATTATCTCCCGATCCCATCCGTGGTGTAGGGAGAGAGAATTCGGTTGAGTCGTCCAGGAAAAGTATTAAGAGAACTATTAAGAGAACTCTCTATGTATATGCAGTAAAGAAAAACTCCTGAGTTTCTGGATAAAAATAAAACTTGCACCGCCGCCTAATATGTGCTCAATTACAGGTTCCGAGTGAAAAATAAGTCTTTGAAGAAAACTATTCCTCCGTCTATGACGGGATTGAACTTTTTCAAAAAAAAAAAAAATGGCATCGACATTAAGGGTTCCTTCGAAGTCGTTGGCAGGTGTTTAATCGTTTCATAATGGACACTGTCAGGCACAACAGCTTTTTGATGATCAATAAGATGCTCTATTGAATATTTATCTGAAATGTTTTTACTTTCCTTATTCGTGAATGATCTATTATACGGTTCCATCTACCTCTATTAGCTGTTTCAGTTGCCTTCTAGAAACTGGAACTCTTTAGATTAAAAATGTTGAGTATACAATGGCACTTCTCTACATTATCAACTGTACTGGACTACAGTCACAGGATGGACCTATAGTTTATCTATCCATTATACATAATGATGGATGACGGATGTGATGCACAGGCATCACAACATAAAGTGTACCTCCTTCTCCGCAACTCATTCCAAACTTTGAGAGGTCGCTCTACATATGGTATATATGTTGGAATCAAAACTTCTTTTCTCTAACTTATTCGGCATATTACGCTGTTGGAGAGCACGTTTAAAGGCTAAAAGGTTGTCAGTGATGGAAGCAATGAACGAATAACCTCCACACACCTTGACTGGATCGTTTCTTGCAACAGTTAAATTTGAAGTTCTACTTTAGTTTTTGGAGGGGAGATCTATTCCTCTGTCTATGACGGGATTGAACCTTTTTCGAAAAAAAGGCAGAAAGGATGCCATATCCACGGCATCGAAACCAGCAAAAATATTGCAAATAATAGTTGTTGATATTTGGTTAATCCATCTAATGATGCGCATCACAGTTAGACCCAAAATAACTGGAAAATCCATTTTGACTAAACTTCCCCTAACACGCCCTTTCTTTTAACTTTAAAATTGCCGTTTTGAAGAAGGTCTGTGGTTGTTGTGGAAACTCGAACTACATGACATCTGTGTGTTCTACAGCGTTCTAAGTAGCAAAAGTTCCCTTCTTTTTCTGGATATAGGTATCCGTGCATGATACAACCAGGTAGGCATTTGGATCGTAGTAACAGTTGTCAGGGATGTCGTTATCGTACACTCCAAGAGGGCAGATCAGACAATTTGTTTCTCACTGTATGTGCTTATTTTAAGTTACGCGTATGATCAATTCCCCTTTAATGGAAGGTGGGGAAGAAAAACTTTTTTGTGAGAAATCTCTCAACCACTGAAAAACCCTGTTATTTTGATTTGGGTAAGTACCTTGAAGATGCAACAGATATTCCGAGTGTAAATAGAATATGTTCTAAAGCTGCTTTTTTGTTTGGTTGGTTTTCAGGAAAAAGAATCAATTTTTTTTTTCGGGAAAAGATGTTGCGTAATGTAGGCATTTCATTGTATTTCAGACGTGGTAGATTATCACATAACACACCTCACGAGTTAAACTTCTATACCCAACTAAAGAATTTATTTTATCAAAACTTAATAACACGATGTTATTAAGGGCTACCGGTGAGGTGGGATTTATATAACAACATTTCTTAACAGGTACAGTGCACAGGAGTGATAGGTTAACTTATCAATATGAAATCTAGTCAAAAAGTCGGTTAATCTGATGATATTTCAAAAAGAGTTTCATTTTGAAATATCAGAAAATATCAAAGAAAATAAATAAAAAAATAAAAAAGAGAAACAATAAAGCAAACATCGGTGGCCCAAAACATTACCTATCGCATATTGCGAAAACACAATTAGAATATAATGTACGAACATGCAAGTCGCATGGCAAGCCAAGTGGCGAATAGAAAGTAAACCAGTATATAATATAACAACAAAAGAAAGGGGGAGTGGGATAAATCGAGATGAAAATGTTCCAGAAGGAATGCGTGACTAAAACAACTTAGAAAAATTGCCCATTATTAAGAAATAGCAAGTAATATAAATTTATAAGAACGCCAATTGATACAAATTCAGGGGCTGCCCCTTGATGACACCACACCAGATCCAAATTGAATGAAATATCACTATAAACGGAGAAGAAAAGCAACCACAGCAATGTGACTAACAGGGTGAAAATAAAATAAATAAAACAGACAGATTATCGAACCTCATCCTCTCGGATGCTCAATGGCGGTGGAATCACCGCATTTCGAACATTAAACAAATCAATACAACGCCGACCCGGAATTAATCAACCAACCTACGAATTCAATGGCTTTGAATAATAGTAGCCCTTATGAAGTGAAAAATTATACTATTACAGCTCAGAGACTTACACAGCAAAACCAAACCACTGATACATAATAAGAGTAAAACAAAAGAAATTGAACTACGGATGGCTGTGTGAGCTTCGCATTATCATCTCAATTCACTACTAGGCATGTTGCAAAAAATTCCCAATTAAGAGAATAGTACACATAATAGATATGCATGATCCAGTTATAAAAGCTGAATGCGAGTACACATCCCGGTTAAGAATGAGAATCATTAGACTATGGGGAGATCCCCTGGACAGAAAGAAGCGCTAATATCTCCCCAATCCACAAAGGAGATGGGGAAGACGTGATGGGCAACTATAAACTAGTGACTTTGATAGACTTTAGTGGTTGATCAGATCACAGAGTTTCTAATTAAGGATACAATATAGAACCATCTCGAATGGAATCCTTAATGAATCACAGCATGGGTGGATTCATGAAGGGGAAGTCTTGCCTGCCAATCCAGTTAATTATTATGATGAAGTCATAAACCGTTGGATGCAAGAAAATATTTTTACATTATTTATTTTGATTTAAGTAAAGCTTATTTTGCCTATGAAAGACTATTATATAAACTGGAGCAAACTGGGATCAATGGTAAGATCGTTCGTTGCATCAAGGGCTATCTAAAAGATAGGAGACAGAGAGTAGTCATAAATGGACATATCTCAGGCTGGACCAATGGCTGGAGCAAAGTGGAATCCCATTTTGGGGGCCATTTCTTTTTACCTTAATGACACTGATGAAAGAATGCAGAGGAAGTTGTCAAAGGCTGTTGACGATTTATAGGAGGTAGGAAGGGTGGTTTGTGACATGAACCAGACAATTTTGCTTTAAAATAACTGGGATCGGTTGCATAAATGGTTTCAAAATAGATACTGACGTTTAGTGCTTCTAAATGTAAGGTTTTGCATCAAGGGAACAGAAATCCAGGAGTTACTTAAAAAATAGGGAAGTGGAGTTCCAGGACTAAAAAAACATGGGGGTTTACGATTCGGTCAGAAATGAAATTTTACATGCAGTATAAACAGGCGGCTTTGAAGGGTAGTACATGGTGTCCTCTCTATGATATACAAGATTGTTTAAGATGAAGGGGATCTCGCTTTTAGAATATTGTGTATTGTATTTAGGTTATATTTAGAATATTGTATTAAAGACCATACCTACCCGAAAATAAAAGAAGTAGAACTTTCATAAAGGGTTCAGGAAGAGCTACCAGGAATGCTAATCGATGTCCATAAAAAGAACGGCTTAAAAAGTGCGAAGTTCTGCAAGGTCGCAAAGCTTGGCAACTAAGCATCTCTGGGGAGGTGGATCCTGACAGAAGTATATATTCACTGGAAAAGAGAGGAGAATCAGGGCGGCAAAACTACAAAATTTTGGGGAGTCTACAAGGCTGGATATCGTGAAGTTTACCTTCGGGCAGCGTACTGTAGATCACTGGAATGAATTACCTGCAACAGTCGTCGACTGATAGTTTGTTAAAGTTCAAAGCGAAAATGGATAGCAATTTTTTGAAGATGGGGCCGGTATCAATGATAGATTTTTTTGGCAGAAGCAGAAAAATTCCGTTTTCTTGCACCATATAGCCATTATAATACTAATACAAATCCGCGAAGACCGAGGGAAAAATATTACTAGAAAAAAGGCCTTGCGTTGGGAATAAACATTCTAAAATAAACTTTGCAAACTACTCGAAGCTTAAAAAATAAAACTTCATTAAAATATAGTGAAAAATAAAGTTCATTACAACGGAATTTTTTTTAAAGAATAAAAGCTAAAACACAGATAAAAAAGCGATAATAATATGAAAATAAATAACAAAAGTAATAAAAGTACTAAAAGCGCTAAAAATAAAATATACACAAAGAAGCCTTGGGAGAGATTTGTTCTTTTATCATCTTTAATGAAAAGTAGAATGGAATACCATCATTATATCGCAGAAAACTGGAAAACATGAGATACATGCGCTACAAACAGATTAACGCGGATCGTGAATGATTTGATTTTTGTTTTTTTATCACCTTTATTATTATTAATCTGTACATTCTGATCGCTTTATTTCTATCTTTGTTTTAGCTTTTATTCTTTTGAAAAATTTTCATTATACTGTACTTTATTTTTCACTATATCTTATAAAATTTTATTTATTAAGCTTCGTTGGTAGTCGCAAGATTTATTACATGTATTTCAATACATGTAATAAATATCATACAATAAGAAAACTACCGAAGCCAGCTTGTAATGTGTGCATATATTTGAAAAGAAATCTGATTCCCATTCACAGCAACAGGCAGAGTGATGAAGGTTCTCCATTTATCAACTGAATCAGATGATGCTTTCTTTAAGACGCCCACGAGCACGTGCAAAGAAGGGTCAGAAAGTTAACATTGAACTAACTTACCATTAAAATGCGTGTATCCGAAATGTCCACTACAGTTTATGCGGCAGATATAATATCCTTCTAATTGCACAGTCGAAGAGAAGTGAACCGTTCTGCGGTGCCTTTAATACCGACGCGACAAGGTCATGCAAACTTTGAAAATCGTCTATCATATTCTCTCCGCGTGCACTCATAAGGCTGCTTGAACAGGGCTTCTTGTTATGAGGGCATACAGACCCGGAGCGAGCTCTGCGAAGTCTGACAGTGCATGACTCATGCGTTCTGTTCAGTTTTAATCATTTCTTTGCCATCCCTATCGATCAGGGGTCGGGTCTAAATTATCACTACTTTGCTGTATCTCGCTATTATTTAGCCTACTTACGCTTAGCATTAATGGCTTAAAAAATGTTTACCTCGCTCACCTGTCTGCCTCAGTGCAAAATTAAATTGCTCGCCTCTTAATGGCGCTGCAAAACATAAAAACGTGTTTGGAGAAAATTTTCCGGCCGAAAATTACACCTTCTACAGAGATGTTGTGATGGAGTACAGAATAGCCTCTCGACAGGGCTATGTTATTGGACTGACAAATCGATTAGACGAGAACGTCTCTCTCTCTTTCTCTCTCTCTCCCACCCCTTCAACATACACGCCTGCGAAGGTGAACTCGTTTAACTGAACTGGGGAGGGGTAAGCAACTTGTTGGCCCATCTATCTATATATGCATGAAGTGGATATCACTAAAACCGAGGGTCTCTGTGTACGAGGATATGATGTCTGGAAAACACCTGAGTTATGGAAATCCTATTCGTCTGGTGTGAGAGCGTTGGGGCAATTGGTACCACACGCAGTCGCGTGATAAGGAACGGATGATTCGAAATCAGAATTACTACATTTTGGACAACAATTATTCCCTACTTTTAAAGTATAAATCTTACCGGATAACTACCCTACCACCAATATTTACATTTTCATTTCATCTTGACTACAATCGAGAATTTCAGCGGTTGCTAACGTGACATCTCATCGAACGTGCCCTGCTATAATAACCTTCCAGACCTAAATGATTGCATCCACTGAAAGTGTACACGCATTGCGCCTTTATTGGAGAAAAACGAAAAACAACCCTTTCCTGCTATGCCCTGTTTCCGCTACACAATGCTCAGCACGATCACGGTCAATGAAAGAAAGCCACAGGCTTGCCTTCATTTCTCGAGGGAATGTAGTCAGTTTTATTTAGTTGTCCAATAGTGACTGCTACAGTAAAAAAAAACCTGAAATACTTTAAAAACGAGAATATACCGTAAGGAACAGACATTACAAATAATCTGCAGTAATCTCAAATGTCCCAGCAGGTGGGAATATCCTCAATATCAGTCGAGTTAAGTCTCAAATCACTATGCAGAACGATCTAGAACGTAATGGACAACAACCAGCTTCTGAAACTTGTGTAATCAAATAGCATTCTAGAGAACAAAGGCCTTACGTAGCTCGCAATCTGATAACCAATGAAGAAAAATGAGGTTACCAAACTTAAAGCTACCACAAAAAAAGAACCAGAACATAGTATTTCAATTATCAATACCAAATGACGAATTCCTAGCTCGAATGATCGAAATCAGAAAACGGCCTTGCCAAGTGGAACAGCCACTAAGTCACACAGTTCTGTGCACATGATCTTTTTATTCAGTCCAAATGAGAGTTTTATCTTAGAGAGTAATTTCATTATTTTTGCGAGAATAAGAAAATACAAAACCTATGAAGTAATGCAATAAGAAGATATGGTACTCGAATATCCAAAACTTTGTTTCTGCGCGCAAAAAAAATGCAGAGATGAAGTGCTATGTGAGATTAAAATAACACAGTAGATGCGGTGGGTCAGTCTAAATTTTCACTAATCTTCCCTACTTTAACAAAAATATTAAGACATTCAGAGTTACAACAACGGTTTAAAAATCAGATTATAATAGAATGCAGGGTTTCCTTCAGGTCCCCATGGAACACAGTAGATGCGGTGGTTTCCCATCATAATTTGAGGGAAACTACTGAGGGATGCAGTAGTTTCCCTCAAATTATGATGGGTCCACGAAATAACTCCAGCAGAAAAGTTTTTAAATTAGGCAAATAGGTGTCGGACTCCATAGATGGAAAACAATAATGGGCTTAATGTCTAAGTTTACAAATGATACAAAGGTTGATAGGCTGGTAACGACAGTCATCAGGGTGAGCTACTGCAACAAGATCTGCAAAAATTGGGTCGATGAGCTGAGAATTGGCATTGACATTGAAAAATGCAAAGTATTGCATATCAGTAGCAATAATCCCAAAGTCAGACAAGAAATTCTCTGAACAATGCAGACATGCTGCCAGGACAGATCATGGAGTTTTATCAATAATATACAGAAACTCTGCTAGCAGGGATAAGGAAGTGATTATCCCTTTGTATAAGGCATGGTTAGGCTGCATCTTGAGTACATACAGGTCTGGAGGCCTCACTTTAGGAAGGATGTAGATCTGCTGGAACAGGTGCAGCAGAGCAACCAGACTGGTGAAGGCAAACAAGGCTTACCTATAAAGGCTTCAGTTCTGCAAATTGCAGCGTCCCGAGACTAGGATTTCTGATTGAGGTGTTTAAAGCCTTGAATAGACTGAATAAGCTGAATGTTAATGGCATTCTTCTACTTACTGTTACTACACACATAAGGGGTATAAATTCAAGTTGAGGAAGGAGGATTGAAGGATAGATGTGCAGAAGTTTGCTTTCAGCCATTGGTGGCTGATTTTTGGAACAGGCTTTTCCGTCTGTTGTTGTGTAAGTGGATGGGTTGAATAAATTTAAGGAAGAACTAGGCAAATCCTTCGTTTTTTTGTGTGTAGGTTTTTTTTTTTTTTTTTGCTTTCTTGAATCATTTGCCATTACTACTATTACATTCCAGCAGCAATATGAAAATTTCGAGATTTTTACTAGAAAACTAAATTTTTCTATTAAAATTCCTGTAATTTCCATATCACTGATTTCGGAGTGCTCAGGTTCACTAGTATAGTTTTCACTCAGCGTCAAGGAGGATTCGTCTGTAAAGATCGTTGAGAAGTGCCCATTAAATTCACCAGTTCGATTATCAATGACTTTCCAAGATACATTAAGAAAGGGAACCAAAGTGATGTGTTCTGTTCTTTCCATTCGCATTCTCCTCGTCTCCTGTATTTGCTCTCTTAGTGATAATTTATACTCAGCCTCTGTAGTTTAACCATTTCTGTGGTCCTATGTTGGTGCACAATACACAAATCACCTATTATATGCTCAAGCTTTTCATAATTCTACAAATGTTCTGTGCTTTCCTTTTTTGATCTATTTTCCTCGTGCTATATTTTTAATAGTATCTATGTATTTATGACTTCCGTGATGGCCACTTTGAAGTCTCCTGCGTATTAGCCATCCCCATATTGTTTTCTGAGCTATTAGGAATTACGTATTATCTGACTGCCACAGTCCCCTGTTCGAATCGTGTTAATGACGCGAGGAATTCGTGTCTTTTTTTCCCTCAGTGGCTGAGTTAGTTTGGCTCAGAAGTGGACAGCAAGGTCCACTTCCCGTTCAGAAACTTTGGTTTTTCGTCCAGCAAAACAGGCAAATCGACCAGAGAACACACGCAATTTATGGACATATTACACATGGACCGACATAAGATTTATGACTTGGGTGGCCCTAACATGCCAGTTTTTGTCATAGTCCCTTTTCCTGAAGAAAATACCCGGAACTTATCTTTAATAACCGAAACATTACCCGTAATTATCCACCACCACGAATGACCCAGATAGTGTTCTCTGACACTATCTGAATCGCGAGTGGTGATCGGATACAGAATATTTTAGCCCATAATATTTTCCTTAGCATTCTGATCACAATCATCTAATGGATCTATAATTTTACCCACCAATGTGTGTTCCGTTTTTTTTCCATAAGGAGGATTGCTCATTTATTCGACCTTCCCATGTAAATATAGTAAGCTGTCATCATATTGAGAAGTTATCATCTCACGCTTCCCTTTGCTTTCAATTAACTCAGTCAGACTCAGACACAATCTGAAATGCATTAATTTCGAATAAGGAACTATCCTTGTTGTCAGCTGTGCTTCTCATAAGTAATATGACAGTAATTCCCCCCTCCTCTCTATCCCAATAAATAAATTATACATGTCAGCGTGGAACTCATCGTGCCCTATTTGTGAATAAAACCAGATTTATGTTTGAAGAATTTACGTTGGCGTTAGTTGTCCTAACCAAGATTTCAATATTTGTTAGACTCCTAATATTGCAATGAGCACAGCTCAAAGGATATTGTATTTGTTTAACCACCCTGACACATCCTTTAAGTTTATGTGAGGTTCTTTTGCCCTAGCATCCGCTCATTTGAATCTCTCTGATCAGATTGCTGGAACCTCAAGATATTTTTTCACGAAGCCAAGTCCCGATATGTGCCCATCGGATTTGAAACTGTTCCTGTACACGATCCCAAATAACCATAGATGCTTGAAAAACATGTATTCAGCAAAAACGCTGGTTTCTTACAAAAAATCTTTCAAAGACTTCCTGACAGGTACTGTGAAAATGCTGAATATGAGAATCAGACACCAGAAAGCAACAGCAAATAAAGCTACTCAAGGAATAAAACTATTTCAGCCTGGCATGCAGCCCATCGCAGACTAACACACGAATAGAGAGTGTGGGATCAGTAATAAGTAGAAATAGAAAGCAGACACTGAATATCTCTCGATATCTTAAAGTAAAATGGAATAGGGACTGTCCTTGAGAATTTCTGAACATCAGCTACTCGAGCCACAGTGCACCACGTACTGCAATTTGTTCAGTCTTACTATGTGTTCACAGATCGATCTATAAGTCAGCTATCCTCGTCCTCAAGTGCACGCAGTAGCACAGTGGTTATAATCAACGTCCTCCCTCAGACAGGGTGGAAAAGGCTCAGGTTCTAATCCCATCAATGACGCGAGGAACTTTTATGGGATTTTTTCACCGACTGTGTGAGTTAGTCGGTCTCAGACGTGGATAGGGAGGTATTCCTCTTCGGAGAATGGTTATTATAATCATTGTGCTAACCACGAAGATCAGTACTGAAACCCTTAAGAGGCATGAAATGTTAAAGTTAATGATAAACAGTGGGATCTCTGTTGTTTAAGGTAGATGCAGGGACTTCAATTTCAGCAAAACTATGGCAGCCTTAGACACTCTATGGCCTATACGAAAGGGAGCGTGAGATGGCAAATACAAATGAGCTATGGGATAACTTTAGCCACTCATACCATGAAAATATAGAACGAGAAGAATGCCCAAATGCAAAAAGGAAAAGAAATTAATTTAAGTGGGTTTAAATAAAAATAAATTAACATTATCGAGGCGGGTTCTAAACTCTTCTGAAATTGCCCATTCGGCATTGTTTTTATTCTAAATTAATGCATAATTCAAGCACGCCTTATATTACACTCGCTTATATGAATGACGTGTAGATATGGCTGCTACGTGCTTAATACATTACACTAATCCGTAGCTTGGTACACGTATATTGAAATGCACAGAATGTATATTGCAATCATTTCTCCATTTTTAAATCTATTCTTCTAATTATCTTGTAAGTAGATGGTTCTTTGAACAGCTTTAATCAATTAAGCGAATTAAGTCTATTTTACTGTAAATAAATAATAAGATAACATAATTTTATAATTTAAGACATCAGCTGGTCCGTGCCGAATATAACTAAGGAAATGTAATTAGGAGGATAACATTTTATTATTCCTAATTCTAAAAGAGTCTAGAAATGCATAATACTAATGGAAACTCTGAATTATATTATACAGTATTCCATTTTACTTCGAAGCAACATAATTATATTGATTTCTAACATGCTTTAAAGTGCCAATACAAAAAAGCAAGCCCAATACTGGTAACAGCAGAAAGGAGCTAGCCAATTTACATTCGCGTATATAACACAGGATAAAAATAACATACGACACAGCATAAAAATTTACATGGCAGGGCAATAAAATGCACGGATAATAATGAATAGAGTAGATTCAAAAATATGTAACTTGTACACTTCGCTCTGAAAATGTTTTCGCTAATGGGGCGCCCATATTTCTCATCGAAACAGAAACTACGCAGTTGGTGTTATAACTATTAATTTACAAAACTCACCAGTAGAATCTATTACGTCACATTAGTTTAGCATGTCAGGAAGTTTATGATTTTAGTTTTAGTAAATCAATAGTGAAACAGAATGAGAAGAATTTTGAGAATTCTCCAACCAAACCTTGACAATACTCAAGGTATAATATTATACGAGCGTAAAGCAATCGTGGTTCGAGACTATGTGACCCCTAAATCGGCCGGTCAAGAACACTTTGCTCTGTACATGTCGCTAGTGTCGATATATGATTTTCTATTATCATATCATCATTCCTTTTTTTTTTGCGATCTCTACTTTCCATCCACTGTAGATTCAGCACGTGTGCACGTATTCAGCATGGAACGATGATTAAACCCGCTCCCGAGGTCTCAATTAGGAGGCACGGGCTGTAGAAGTGAGTGTCCACGTTGGAGAAACACCAGTGACAACACTTTCTGTCAGATTTTATTATTTGTTATTGAGAACCAGCAATAAACTCTGAAAGCAAGTGTGAAAAATCTAAGGGTGAAAACCCTTAGATTTTGAATGAATATCAGCCTGACTGATATTCATTCAAACCAACTCATGCCAAGAAATGGAAGTTGCACACACGTGTCTTTGAACAGTTTCCGCAAATATTTTTCTAAGTGCACGGCAGCCAGCCACTAATAAGTTAATTACCTTAGGTTTGAAGAAGTGAGCGTTTGTGCGGGCCTAAGGACCTGACTTCAGACATACCCTGTAGGAATATCAGCGAGGCACCTAGAGCCTTAGATGGCTTAACAAGTTCCTTATAGTTAAAATGTCTCTCCAGCATCGGGTGAAAAAAGCTCGAGCTCCAATCCCGTCAATAATGACAGGAACCTTTATAGGAAGAGTTAGTCAATCTCAGGCTGCAAATAAAATCGATCGAAACATAGATATACTGTAATTATAGAAACAACATGCTAACGCCTCACGGCTTTAGTTGCTTTGGCGCTTACACGGAGAAGCCTTACAATATCGAGGAATGCTTCAGATCTGGCTGATTAGTCCTTTGCTTCCTGCTGTGACGGAGATAATGTGCCTTTGCTATTTACTGGCTATGGTACTTTCAATGACCACTTATTAAAACTACATACATCCAGCCTTCTGTTATTCCCAAAAAAAAAAAAAAAAAATTGTACTTGTGCTCCCTGGTTCTTCTCACTTCCGGTTGCCCTTTGAAATGTAACCTCCAGATCTGAACACAATATTCCAAAGATCCTCTACATCACAGACAGGCCACTATGTGCCTTCATAATCGCCTGGACCACTTTTAACTCCACTTCTCATAGCTAGTAACTCTTGACTTTCTGTTCGCTAGGTGCAAGAATCTTAGATATACCCGCAAAACACTTGTACAACCGATATAAATTTTTAAACAAAATAGATTCCTTCTCGTCGTTAACCATCCTTCCTACCTATAAACAGCAACCTTTGACAACTCCTGCACTTCCTCATCAATTTCATTAATGAAGATAACAGAAGTGGCCCAATTCTGATCCGTGAGGACCCCACTTGCTACACCGGTCCATTCCGAGGTATTTATACTCCTGTCTACTCTTTGTCTCCTATATTTTAGCTACCCCATGACCCAACGTAAGATCTTGCCATTGAAACAAATTTTCTCCAGTTTTGTATAAGAGCCTTTAATGGGGAAACCGTATAAAAATATTTACTGGAGTTAAGGCTGAATATCGAAGTTGTTTCTTGCATCTAACTGATTTATGATTTCGTCATAATAATAATTAACTAGATTGGTCAGGCAAGACTTCCCCTTCACGAATCCATCCTATGACCTATTAAAGATACTATTCCTATCGAGAGCGTTCTGTATTGTGGCCTTAATCAGAGACCCTATGATCTTATCCACTACGGGTCAAACTCACTGTTCTGTAGTTTCCCCATCATATATTTCGCACCTCCTTTTTGAATTGGAGAGACGTTAGCACTTTTCCTATCCAGGAGGATCTCCCCAGAGTTCTAAATTATCGTTTAATATTCTTATTCTTAACAAGATGATGTACTCACATTCAGATTTTTTAGTATAAGTGGATGCGTATCATCGACTCCTGGGGCCTTATCTTCGCTCAGTCGTTTTTGTGCCATAAAAAACCGAAAACCAATCAACCAATCTTCGCTCAGCTTCAACAGTTTCTGCCATTACACTTGTCCGAGATTGATATACCACTTAATTTAAAGAGGTCTGGTTCCTTGTTCCTGATACTTCTTGATTGCCGTGGTCTTTGGATTCTACTTTCAAGTCTTTCCACTAGTAAGGCAAGCAGGGAACCAATTTTTAATCAGGCGCAATGACTTTCCTGTATGCCAAACGGGGTCTGTGATCAGAGAATCTAATAATAGACTGTCTACCACTCTACCACCTCAAACAGAACTACTAGTTAATGTCTCTCGATCATACTGATTTCAAGAAGAATCTTTCTAAACCTAACTTCTACTCAAAAATATTTTGAGTAGTTGTTTATAATTATAAAATACACTCTGGTACGCAGGCAAAAGAACGACAGTTAGCTGTAAGCATGTTCCCGAATTGCCGTGTATGGTGGTGGTTGGGTATAAAAATTCAAGACAAGATATCAATTTCAACGAATTAAATTACTCATCAAAAGCATTCAGCAGATATTGGAAAGGATGAAATATCTCACAGAGATATTTCATCTTTTATTTTCACTCAGAAAATATCGGAAAAGAAATCTGCTGAGTTAAAATCCCAACCAGACATCTGCATAGCAAGTTCGGATTCCTAGTAATAATAAAAAATTAGGGATTTCGCCAACAATAAACAGAAAATAAAATCGCTAAATTTCCTTATCCTATACTCAAACAGATATTTGGACAGACTCAGAAGATAAAAGAAAACAATAAAAATAACGTATTTCATCGACGAATGAATTAAATTCTAAGACTGCGCTGTTTTTCCACCTCATACTTAGTATAGATTAAGAATTAAAAGGAAATTCGAAAAATTAGATATAGCTTACGATAGACTAAATAATGCCTCAGGTAATCTGCAACAACAGGAGGCGTAGAGATTTTGTTTATGTACAGATTATTATTATTACAATTACTGTATCTTTTATATTTATTTATGGTTTATTTTTAAACCAGCCTCAGCAATTTAATGCAACTCTTTGCGTGTATCATGTAAATCCCTTATGAGCCATTTTCAAGGTAAGGTTTATACAGCGAACTAATTTGAATAAATAAAATCAATCTGCGCTTAGCTATCCAGACAGCTCGCAAAACTTTTAATATGATGATAAGGAATACGTGAACAAAACGGTTGACTCTCAATTTCAAAATACTTCACATACTGAAGTTTCCTGTATGGGTATACTTCCAATTTTAGGCCAGCTGAAGGAATTACCTTTTTATTTTGTAGAATGTAAATGTAGAATTTTGTAGAATGTAACAAGATCAGACGTGTAATTTTATAATGAGTTATGTCACCAGAAATTCTGCAGTGCTGATAGAAACTTTCGTAAGTGCTAATAGTAACAATAGCTACATAAATTATGATCAGTTATTCTTTTTGTGAAGCAAAAAAAAAAAAAAAAAAAATCAATTCGCACATCAATAGTGCTATCAGAATTGAGCATTCTCAATCCATTCAAAGCTTTAAACACGTCAATCAGATCACCTCGTAGGTGCCTAGTCTCCAGACGATGCAATTTTCAAAACTGGAGCATTTCTTAGAAAGGACCACCATCTTATGTTCCCCTCAACCAATCTCGTTGCCTTTTTCTGTACCCGTTCCAGCAGCTCTACCTACATCCTCCCTAAAATCAGGCCTCCAGACTTCTATGCAGTACTCAAGATGTGGCTTGACCATTGAAAATGGGATAATCATCTCCTTATCCCTACTAGCAAAATTCATATATAACACTGACAAAACTCTGAGCTGTCCTGACAGCCTGTCTGCACAGCTCAGAGAACTTTATATCTGACTGCACAGCTCAGAGAACTTTATATCTGACTGCACAATTATCTCCGGGGCTTTCTCATTTTCCACTACCATACAGTTGGTACGTTAATCTGAGATTACTGCTACCCATATATGTGCAGTACCTTGCATTTCTTAACCTTAAATTTCAACTGTCACTTCTCAGCCCATCTGCCTAATTTTTCTAGATCATGTTGCGGGTAATATATCTTGATTAATGTCATTAACCACCTTGCCAACCTTTGTAGCATCTCCAAACTTAGACATGAAGCTTGATATACCTTCATCAATATCATTAAAAATATAGAATACAAAATGGGCTCAGCACTGAACCCTGGCTGACTTCATTAATAACGTTACCTATTATTATATATTTATCATTTCATCTCTTTTTCAGAAAAACAGCCTAGATTAGAGATGATAACCTGTAAAATATGATCTTTGAAGTATTTTTAGGAACTGAGAACGATATCCATTGTTGAATGACAAAACAGAGAAATTAATACTGGGGATTTATACACAGATTTATATACATACAATACAAATATTCCGCTTCTTGTAGTGCTTGCAAGTATTCAGTATACAAAATGAAAGGTAGAATAATGAGGACTGCAACGCGGGCGAAAGATTCCTCACACCGAGGATTGAGATATTTTCTTAAGCTATCAAAATCCAACACATTAAAATTGCGTTTATGTGTGTGTATGTGTGTCTATATCTGCATTTCTTAGTTAATTAATTAGAGAGTTCGTTGCTAGAGTTCAAGATCTGATTACAACAGAGAAAATAATGTATGCTCTAATTAACATCCACGAACATCCCATTGACGTAGTTGGTAAGAAACGGCTTAGATTCGCGGGGTCTGAAAGATGATACATGAAGGCTATTAAGATTACCCCAAAGAGTAATCTGCCTGCATAATGCAGCAGTAAAGTTTCCCCCCGAGGACAGAGGGGAAGCAGCGCTCAGTCAGTGTAATGTATCACACGTAAAATAATTTGCATTTCTTTCTAAGTGTAGATGCTCTGAGCCACACAACCTTTGCCTGCAGCTTCTAATTTCTTACTTCTAAATGTTTCTTGTTATACAAGATTTTAAGATTCGTATATATATATATATATATATATATATATATTTATTGTACAATTTTATATATATATATATAAAATTGTACAATAATCCATCCCTTATCTCCTCCCCTTCCTTTTCCCGAGCATTACGTTTCCTCGCTGTGAGCATATTTCCTTCGCTATCACCCTATTTTCTCAACGCAGATCACTTAAAATGGCTGGATGAGATGTTTTTCATCATCGACAGGCGCTTTGGAAAACCGACTGGAGGCTCTGGCTAGAGTACGTCACGGCGCCTGGATTTCTTCCGTGCCGAGTCGCTGCCTTCAACGAAGATAATGGATTCGTGACCTCTGGACGAAGCGTTGGACAAACCTTGTATACCGGGAAGGTCTATCGACTCCTTTCTTTCGGTGGTAATGAGTGGGTGTAACTGACTTATTGAACGCTATTTAGAAGCACGTATGGAGGGACAGGGAAGGAGAGAAGAGAAGAACATGTTTCTTGTTGGGTTAAGCCTTTTTTGTTTAATTTTCCGTAAGCAGAAATAGCGGATCTCTCAGACCAACAGAAAGGATCCCCCCCCGCAGTAAATTTAAGTGCTCTGTAGATGAAGTAGCTGTTTCTTAGAGAATGAAACGTTTTTTTTAAATAAATTGATGACTTTACTAAGCAGTAAGACTGACAAAAGTTGATCAAATATCTAGAGGTTACTAAACAGAGAACAACTGTGAGCTAATTTAATCGTGTAAGTTAAAAGACAAAAATATACAATTAAACGATTAATTGCACATTTTTGTATACGTTAAACTGATTAATTATGAAATACACACATTTTGTTCTAATTACGAAATATTTATGTTTCGTATCCATATGTTTCCAAAACGGTAAAGCATTACTTAAACATCTGTGAAAAATTCGGAAATTACAGGAGTAAATATACACTGTTTAAATGCTTCAAAAGGAATTTCTCACGCGCTGCATTATTTCCCAAATATAACTTGAAAGAACATCTCTTTATTTTAGAAACTAATAACTATGTAGCTCAGATCGCACAAACCAATATCGGCTGCCTGCTTGGTGGATTGTTAATATCCATTAGGGAAGAGGTAAACTACGGATAATGCGGTTTCAAGCCAGGTCGACTCCCTTCCTGAAATAGGTTTTCCTTTTAATACCAGAAACAATGAGTCAGATATACCTAGGTGTAAATGGTTGCCTCACCTTGGTAACTGCACAAGTAATTATGAATAGTTTAGAGGCTCCACGTTGTAGGGAATTCTGTATAACAACGTCAAGGGCATTTCAGGTGCACTTTTTCTGTTATCTCACCTTCCAGTATAAAAAGATGAAGGACTTTAAATGAGGGAGTAGATCACCGATTACCCTTTATTAAAAAGGATCATACTTACGTCATGATGTTTGACATTACCAACTGTAAGATCAACTGGGTCCACCTCCTCACAATGGTTACAGATATTATCTTTTTACACTAGTGGAAGGATGCTGGGTTCGAATCCCGTGTAGATGGAGAAAGTTTTATGTGTATATTTGTTTTCCCACATGCCTTGTGCGAGTTTGTTTTATCTTGGGTTGCACAGTTTTTCTTCCACAGTCGAATATTTCATATAGCAAATTAACCACACAATGTTGGAAAAAAAAAAACAACAACATTATTAAGGTCCAGTAAAGTATACAACGAAAACTCATCTTTGTCAGACCGACGAACCATAAAATAATGACAAGTCAGGGACACAATATACTGATGCCCTTATTCGCCTCAGCGCAAATTCTAACAACCGAAGAGAGTAACATAGCCCAACAGAAATTTGATGGCAACTTAACTCAGTAGAAAGCAACAGTTTGGGAGCTCAAATCCAACCACTGGCTACGTTTAGATCAACTTACAGCTATCAAAGGATAAGATGTTGTTGTTATTATTTGTTTTTTTAGGAGCATTAGCAACTAAGGCCATATTGCTCTGGGGATATGCGGTGGTCATTCCCTGACCTTTCCGCATCCTCCGTATTTGGTGGTCACTGGCTCGAACCCCGGTCTAATCAAGAAGCGTGTGCTATGCACTACTGCTCCTGCCCACCTGGCTACGGAGGCGCCTTAAGCTATTGTAAAGAGATATTCTAAGGGTTTGTGGACCAATATTTAGAATCTCAATCTTAATCCTACAAAGCATTTTAAACATGCAATGCGATCCCTCTCCCCCTCGCTCCCTCTGTGAATCATCTACATAAACTAAGGACTGCTTTAGTCGAGAGAGGATTATTGCCTCCATTCTCAGCATGTGAAATCTTGGGGGGGGGGGGGAGAAGGTCGCACTTCATATTAGCCAAATTCTGTAACAAATTTTTGCAAGGGGTTACATGGCCGATGGAGTTATAGGGTTAACGAGTTCATGGCCGAAGCATGAAAGAGGCATCTGTTACCTTTAAATTATTATAAATACATATAAACGACCTATTTGAATGAGCCTTTAAATATAAATAAATAAATAAATTTTCTGTTTATACTCCGGGACGACCAAACGGTCAGAGGAGTTCGCATGATAGATTGAATACAAGAAACAGCACCGTATTCAGTAGTCACGGGCTTGAACCCCGGTCACTCAAGGCACGTGTACTTAGGCACCCGCGCGCCTGACCACTAGGCTACGGCGGCCTTCTTTTGAAAGTAAACTGATTTATGTTATATGTATACATTCGTAGTTCGAAAAGATCTTACAAATACGAAGGAATAAAAACTTACAAATATACAGTAAACACAATCAAGTTTGAAAAGAAAAGGCAATAGCTTTATCAATCGAAACAAGTGTTTAGTACGGATAATGTAAAAGCTACTGATACAATGATTAGACAAGAGTTTTGTCATCGAGATACAAAGAAAATGCTTTTCCAGTGCATATTATTCAAACAAAACAAAATAAAACAAAAATAGACATCAGAGAAAATAACAGGGCCCAAATATCTCTAAATCCGGTAATGGGTATGACTACGTGAACAAGAGGACAGAGAAAAAATGGATGTGACAATGTTACGACAGCAAACTAGTTTCAAATTCAGACAGCAAGGTATAGGTGACATTAAATTGGTGCTAAAAATGTCACTATAAATGTGTGCCCTTGCATTTGTTTAGTTTAATGAGAGCGTCAACATGGTAGTTGTGATCCATCGATCACAAATCAAAATCCAGTTGGCTCACTCCTGTTATCACAAGCACTGGATTTCGAAAGTAGCTCTACAGTAAACTGAACCTGTTGAGATTTTAGCAAAGCTTAGGCCTGTTCCGAGATCTCTTTCTGGTATTATTCAGTGCACAGGATCCCATACGTTGAGATAATCCATGGCACTCAAGGATGAGTAAGTCCTGCGAACGTATTATGCGAACTTCTAGGCTAAGTATGATTTTTTGCAAAACGAATATAAGATGGTAGGTACGACTGACTTGGTTCATTTGAGCACCCGAAACTTTAATCCCATAATTTATTGAGAGAACTGCCGCTCTTCGGTGGGATTGTGTACAGTGTCATTCAAGGTCTGAGCAAGGGATATATCAAGATGATGTGAAAAAGATATACTTCACAGAATCGAATATAACAGTAAAAGCTGTTGTTGAAATATACCGAGCCGATCAGGAATCAAATGATGCTATCACAAATCAGCATATGCTCATTTCGAAAGGAGAGAAAAAAAAAAAAAAAAAAAGGTGGGGCGAAACGTTTTTTGTAGACTTTTTTTTTTTTGATTTGGTAGTTGTTGGCGCATGGGCTTCTGTGGCCATATTGCACCTCCCAAGGTTTTTGCAGTACTTTGATCCAAGCCCGAGGCGAGAATCGAACCCGCGACCTTTGGGTTGCCGGGCAGGTACTTTACCCACTCGGCTAGCCCGGTCGGCTTTTTGTAGACTAATTCTTACCTTGAACAGTCATTAAATAACTCCACATGAAAGGAGTACTTCAAAAATAAATTTGTCATATGAAAGAAGACATTATATCATAATACTCTTATTGCACAGGAGACGATGATCGATGAATTTTTAAGTTTTCCATTGAACTGGTATATTTTTGATTACCCAAGAACGCACCTCAGGCCATGAGGTATCTGTTTCGTTCATGTAAACTGTGTATCATAAGACCAAGTTTGCCTATTTAAATAAAAATCCATGGGAACTCAGCCCCTCTTGAATAGTTTCCAATAAGTTTCTCGCATTATATATGGACTTTCAGAAGAATAATACATGCTAACAGGAATATACACTGCTTGGATACTTTATCCACGAGGTTACATGGTCTGTGAAGTTTGCAGTAAAGCGCTATAAAGCCGTATGTGTCGCTAGTGCCCAATTCAGTTCACCAGAAAAGAAGAATGGACATGATTTCAGAGACTTCCGAAGAGCTTTAATTGTTGGTGGACACGTTCAGCAAGAGGGCTGCACTTCTCCAGTGTTAAGAGATTACTCTTGTTAAGGAAACGGAAAAATGCCCTGATAACAGGGCATTTTTCCGGAGCTAAAATGCAAGGTGACGGAGCGAGGCGCACGATATATACAGCAGATTATCAAGCGTTAATTGTTCTGCCACCAAACGACGGAACAATTAACCTTTGCATTTAATGAGAAATTATCACAAAGCATCAGTATCCACACCATGAAAAGAACCCTGCAAAGAATACACTGAGGTAGTACACTTTCACGACGCTACTGATCTCGAAGACAAAGGGAAGACTGGGAGGAAGGAGGCAAGTAACGTGATAAGAAAAATTCCGATTTACGCACTTCAGTACTAATCGAAGAGTTCACATAGGTAGAAAGGCATACAAGGCACTGGAACCTATTGCGTATAGACTTTTTTGTTGGGGAGGTGAATCTTCGTCTTCTGATCCACAGGAGGGCAACCAGAGAATATCTGAGTATTATGGATTGGATACTACCAACGACGTTGCACACGTTTACCCTAAAAACAAGGGTATTTTCAAGATAATGCAACTACCTACCACTAGTTTCATTATTTCCATTGGCTTGGGGAGACACCAAGAAGATTTGTGCATTGTCCTAGACAGCCTAATTCCGGGCTCTCAGTCCCACTAAGGTTTTATGGGATGTATTGGAAAGGCGTGTTCGTCAGCACAATCCTCTCTGCACGTCAATCCAGGAATTGGCGACAGTTTTGTTACATGAACGATCTAATGTTCCTTGGGTTACTTTTCAACGTCTTCTTAACTCTAGTCCAACAGTAAAATATTAGCTAATGGTCCTAATGAAGTGGCCAGGCAGTTTAGCTTCAAAAATTGACGCCTTCAGAACATTCTGAATTTTTTCAGAATGTTCTGAAGGCGTCAATTTATTGCCACACCAAACGGCCACATCCCTCCATGTTTTTGATGGGAGTATAGTAACTACGCAGAGGTATCGAAAATGGATACCAGAAGTTTTGATTAGAGACAAGGAGGAAGAGCGGCTCAATGGGGATTTTATCTAGTTATGTCAATAGAAAACAGTTTCTGAAATTAGAATATTGTAGGGTATATCCCAAGAAGATAATTCTTGGGATATACCTAAGAATATACATAATTATACATCATTAATTTTAAGTTTGATAGCTGATTTCATTGAAAGACTGTTACTATGGATGAAATAGGAGTCGACCAATTCTTATGCCAAAAGAGAGGTGGAAAAAAATAGTGTAAGCGGCAGAAACATGCAGATTCTACACCTTCAAACACTAAATCCACTACGAAGGAATTTCAAAGGGACAATTATGATGGGTGTGAACTTCTTTAAAACTACCATAACCAGAGAATTAACACTTCTACAAGCTTAAAAGGAAACTTTTGGGAATTTTACCAAAGCAGCACTCAGGATTACACTCAAAACTATTTTACTAGCAAAATATCTTATTTTTATTATTTTTCCTCAATTGCTAAACCATTTACAGAAATGGTTTTCAGGTTGCAAATAACCAGCTTATTTTTTCAGGTATCTGCAGTGTTTCTAAAAATGTTCGATAACAATTTTCTATAAATATTTGTTTATCGATGACAGGTTTCCAAGATTGTTTATTGCCTCGTTTATCGAATAATTCCCATAAGAAACATTGATATAATAAAAATAAATTACACCTCGCTGTTTCCGTGTGTTGTCAAGTTGATTGCATTTGCTATAAATATGGAAGCTTAAGCGAATTCCAATATTATTTGTATACAACAGTGTGCACATTTCTTTTTATAAACTTATAGATTATACTCTAATGATCATCCAATAAAGAACTGCAATTCATGTTATTAGTTGCATGGAACAGGAACGTATGTTTTGAATCTGTAGGCTGACGACGAAGCCGTATTATCACAGATCACGGAAGACAGCTATGAAACCACTAACACATATAAGGATATGGTGATTTTATGGTGTATTTTCAGTGGTTACATAAATGTAAAAAAATTATACTACCATTATTCGTTCTGCTTGCGAATTACTCAAAGAAAAATGCAGAAAAAAGTGTGAATTATAACAGTCTGTGGACTGTTATAATTCACACACTGTATTTTAGAACGTGGGTATAAATTTAAAGTAGTTTGTGGTATAATGAATAACCCAGCATTCACTCGTATATCTTTCGCTTAATATTTTCATTACACTTTCAATTTTGCAATTCTCCAATTGTAAAATCAAAGATTTGTAAAAGTGAATCAAATCTCTGATTCAATTTTACTAAGCCCTAGCATGTGGTACACTTGTTACGATCTCCATCCTACAACATCGTGCGTAATGCCTTTGTTCTATAACCCTCTCAAATGGAGGTACTTTTATCGGAATTTTTTTCACAATGGGGCGAGTAGTCTGTTCTCGAGCGAGGGTTGTATGGTTTTGTTTCGGAAAACCCGAGTTTTTAATCCAGAAAAGGCAAACTGACTAAAGAACACACGAAATTACAAACAATGCAAATACACTTCATTGGCGTTAATTAACCGATATACTACGACATACCATAACGATAAATTTCATGCATACAAAAATCGCCGATAAATGACATCAGTTATGGAACCTGAAAACTTAGCATTCGGTAAAAGTTTCAAGCATATCGCATAGCAAGAGAGGAAGCAGCAGATAAGCAGATATTTACAGAGATGATAGAGGTACAAGTAACAGAAAATGTTAAATGTTTTGTCTGGTGCTTTTATGTGGGCTGAGATAGGGGAACTAAAGAGGGAGGTCATACAAAAGTTTCGAGATGTGTATGAAAATATTTGAAAGAGCTTTTTGAACAAAGAAAGAATTATTTTCAAAGATATCTACCCCTTCAATATACAGAAAAATCTCACCAATTCGGACTCTCTTTTAATATTTTGTATTTTATTTGTACAGAAGAAATTTTTACTAACGAGAATTCAATGACATTTCTTACAAGTGCTTTGTAAAGTTAAACTAATCAAATTAAAAAAAAAAATGCAAATGATGATTGTAGCATACTATGAAATAACTTTCCTTATCTCACAATACCACAGCCCTTATGTAACTTGCGAGATCAGGGAGTCATATACAGTTTTCAACAGTCCTCCAAGAGATATATTTCGCTACTTGTCACTCGTTTGGAGAGATCCGGATTCGAATTCCGTCGATGACTAGAGGAATTTCTAAAGGCCTTATCAACTAAGGCTACGGTTAGACGATATCTCAGACAGAGGGAGTGGGGTTCCCTCCGTGACTTATTTCAACCAATGCAACATGCAAATCTGCCCATAAACACACTTGTACAGACATAATATACAATGGCGCAATGTGGTTTAATTCGCTGATGTTCCTAAAACTAATAAAATAATTTTCAATGGCGGAAACAATTGAACAGTATTCGGTTTTTTGGTTATTCTTACAGTGAGCAGGATACAAGAGGAGAAAAAGAATGGCCAGTATTATAAATTATATCGTAAAAAGTGCCATTGAAATTAGCTGAAATATGGAATGAAGTAAAGCAGAGTACAGTAGTAATTGTATGGAAATAGTTATTAAACAATAACGATCTTCTTATTGATTAAGAAGGAATCAAAGACGTGAAGATCAACGTGTTGTACAGCAGCAACAAAAAGGATATTAATTTGGAAGACCTAGAAAAGTGGCTAGAAGATGAAGCCGGATATCATATGTCAAGAATTCAGAATATTTGGTTCCACAGGCAACACAAAATTGTGGGTAGACAGAAGACGGAGTGCAGCTTTACATCACTTTTTAATGTAGAAGTGTCTGGTGGTTGATGAACATGCCAGATTGAAAGTGGATTGCCCTAATGATGGGATGACATTGTATACAGTGACGTTCAAATCTGGGTAGTGCGTGGATCGTTAGTACCAGGTTAATACGGGCAAGAAAGCCACAGTAGATTGTTTGGAATATGTGACATGCTCTGAAACTCCAGGACTCTTACCAAGGGCGGGTGAACTACAACTCACCTTCAAGGGCATAGTAGATAAATATATATGTTGACGTATAAAATCTGAAACACATTCGATGTCCCACTCTTATTATCAATTTACTGTTTATTGTTCAGTTTGTCAGATTTAAATGTCGATTAATTTACATTACTTTCATTCATCCATTCTTCTTATGTTTAATGCAGCTATAGGATGAATACATTCACCAATGGCATCATGAATATAGTTCAATGTTTTGCTTCAGTTTTTTTTTTTTTTCTTTTTTTTTTCTCTCAATGTTTTGCTTTTGGTACAAGCCTGTTCGGATATGGATATTTATTACCGATTGTCTCTATTCATTTGAAAAATGATTTAGATGCAAGGTTAACACTGAAAAATAAAGACAAGTTCTCCTAGGAGAAACCATATTATGCAGAGCATTATATGGTTTTAAGAAATTCTATAACTTATCTAATTGCAGAGCATTAATGAATGTACTGCTCTCAAAATACCACTGCTGCTACAATAAAGCTGCCTTGAAAGGAAATTTTCTGAATTTACCATTGGAAATGTGAGTTTTCTTTAATTATGCGACCTCCCAGATAAACTAAAAAATTTATTCGAATGAAAAAGTGTGGTAAACAAACAATTTTAGAAAGTGAACTCGTGTTGATGAAATTTGTTTCACAAACTGATTGAAGACAAATCAGTTGGCCGCGAGTGTTTGCATCAAAGCACGTACTTGATGTACATGAATAGTCGTATTTACCCTAGAAATGCAATCTGTATTTTCAAGATTTCAATGTGTAAAGTACCAAACTCTCCATAAGAGCATACTGCAAAATACTTCAAAGGTGCTGTATTCTGAGCGGTGAAATAATTCTCGGGGCATGACATTTCGCATCAACTCCCGAAAAATCAAAATCTTGGTTATGTAATCTTTCTAGTCTTATGTCCTTCTCGAATGACTATACTGAGTCATTGGAGAGTAATTACATTACTGAGTTTCCTGTTGATTTCTTCTACATCCACCATACCTGAAGGTAAACTCTAATTTATTTTCTACTCTGTCATCTTGAAATGAGTCTTTTCGGCCTTAATTCTGTCCACCATCTTCACTGCTTCAAGTTGTAAGCCACACTGAATATACTTTTAAGTACTGTATTCTACCTTTTTTTTTTTTTTTTAAGTAGACGATTATACTTATGATGTACTTCAAAAATATTCCAAATATAGCATAATTATTTTTCTGCAAATGAAGGAATTCGTTTTTGTTATTCTTGTTTCCTGCTAGCAAGTTGCCCTCCCTTCAAATACTCCGAGGTCAACTAGCATTGCATTCATATTGGAATCTCCACTTGAAATCGAATCGAGCTCGGACTTCCAAGCGAAAATCAAAATTCAATACCTCCTGGCTAATAAGCGTGTTCATCCAAGAAAATAAAATTCTCTCGTGAAACTCGATCCTCCTTTAGGGCCTCCCGTGTTGATCAGCCTGCTCAGACATTGCCAAATGCGCTCGTGTTAAGTGGAAATTCCTCCTGCGTAATACGTGATGTGCGAGGCTTACGTGTTACTTAATATCACGGCATTGTACTTCGTAATGACAAACTTTTTTCGTCTTATATTAATCAGAAAAAAAAAATTGACCTACGTTAACCGAGAAGCCAGTGTTATCGAAAGTTAAATAAGACGTTGTTTACTTTTCACATACATTAATCCACTTGTTTCATCATTAGAATAACTGGCGTTAGCTAGTAATGTTAAAAAGATGCTGAGCTCTATTGGGAAAAAAATATGTGGGTCTACCCTCCACTTAAACGACAGCATCAAACCTTAGTGGAAATTATTCTACAAATTCACGACATCAGCCAGCTAAAAGTGTCTTTCCTACTTAAATGCAATGGCTGTCGCGACTTTCGAAATAGGCTTTACTGATCTCACCATGATGGTGTTTCAACTAGCCTCGAAAGGTATTCTGTGAAATTCAGAAATGTAAGATGGCAGGCAGCGCTGGAACCTCTATCCTCAAAGAAAGCATGTGCCAGCCTGGCTGAACAGAATGGAACAACACGGAACTGAACGTATTGGAAGAGGTCCAGTTCTACAGAAATGGCAGCATGTAAGCATCTACATTCTACTGAGTTGTCTTATTTGGGAATGCGGGAGGATGTGCCTACTCGGTCTTCCATTTCACAACGGCCAAGACTGACTTCACAAAGCTCAAACAGTCTGCTGTAACAATCACCGACAAATTACTGATATAACAACTAACAATCATAAATTTTGGAATTGCATAAGCTTGTTCCTGCAAGTCACTGACTGCCTCTAATGTCTCTGGTGTTTCCTATATATGTTTTTCCTGTTCCACATTGTGTAAGCCTCTCGTATGATTCATCAATTTCGGAAGTGTCTCCGAATATTCTTATAAATCAGTGTATAATATTCGTTCGAAGTGTATTGAAGGAAACATGGAATCTTATTGTCATATCAAGGCTTTATATGCATGCACTTATATTTGAGAACTGAAATGATTCTGTCATTTGATATCTTTCCTAAAAGGCTTTTCGGAATGTTTGTGGCGAAAAAAAAAATCCGAAATTCAGACAACTACCAAAAACATGATGAAACAACTTTTTAACGTCAGCATTTTCATAATCAAGATTTGACAGAGCTTGAGTAAGTTTGCTGAACATTTAGAAGACAATGTCCCAAAGAAAAATCGATCTGTTTTTCAAATAAAAGTGAATTTGTGCCTCAATACGGGCAACTTAAAGAAGAAAAAATCCAAGAATATTGATCAGCTCTTGGGGTATTCTGCATAGCTACGTATACCGAAGACATACATATAAATATCTGTAGTCTGTATTTACACAGATTTTTATACATCTTAAATGCAATCCACCTTTATTTCCATATGTTCTTACAAGCTTCTGTGATCTCTCTCTCTCTCTCTCTGGGCCCATGATAAAGATACCTTCAGCTTTTTTTTTTTTAAACCAAACGAATATCTTGTTTAAAACCGAAGAGCTTGCGTTTGGATAAGGAGCATTTTAGGACTTCCACGCTAACGCAGCCTTAACTATTACACAAAAAGCAACCTGTGAAAAAGATTTCATATTCCCTCCTTCAAGGAATTTTTTTTTTCTCCAAATTGCATAAACCAGGACTGTCTGGTTTCTGACTGCAACAGGATCAACATATATCTTAAGCACTCATACGCTGTCCACAAGACTAAAATCTCTTGAACACACACAAGCTTATATGCACGCGCGCATGTGTGTGTGTCAGAAGAGATTATCATGCTTTGAAACTAATATTACTATAGCACAACTCTGCAAGAGCTAGCAGACAACTATATTTTAAGGTTCGTGGTTGTACGTTTTTTCCATGTTCTGGAGAGCACTGATTACTTCAGTGGTACCGACCCATACTTTATTCCTGGGAACTCGTGCAATACTAAATATATTGAGAAACTTCCTATTGATATTTCTGGCTTTGGTGATGTTTAGTTAGTTTTTACAGATTTCTTTGCATTTAAATTACCTGACATAAAATGAGTCATATACTTGTAGAGTGATAATTGTCTTTATTCTCCTCGAATGGATCCTGCTACAACGCATTTCAGAGTACATATACGGTGTATCTGGAAAATGTACCCCCATAGATTGTACTTAACGGTTCCGTATCATGACTTTATTTCTTGTAATGCATTCCGGTTTGCAGCATGAAGAACCTGGTACCCAAAATATAAGCCCTCGCCATTACTGTACACTCAGACACGTTGCAACATATGCAAGCGAATACACCTCAAAGTGCCAAGGATCCATGAGCAATGTAGGGTGTCCATTTTGAAAGTTTTTCCATGTGATTGGGAGAATGACGGTATCTTCTATACCACTATTTTTTGGTATGATAATATTGTTTGTCGGTTGGTTGCTATAGATAGGGTTTTAACTGGGCCATAAATACAATGTCTGTAAAAAGTTTGCGTATGTTCTGTTGTCGAGTTGCTGGACGAAAAAAAAAAAAGCATGAGGGTGATATATTTGTCACACCATGAATGTGTTACCACGCAGATACTGTTACAAGGGTTTTATCCTATGTATGCTTCGTTAAATTTTCTTCACAAGCTTATTCTATTCCTTGTTCATCGTTCCTTTCCTTCTTGTGCATACGCGCATGGGCAAACCGAAGGTGACGGCATATATATATATATATATATATATATATATTGCAGACTGCTTTTATTCACAATGTGACCTCGCTGGAGTACCGTTTGTTTTATTCGAAAGTCGTACGTCAGGTATCGTTCAATGTGGTGATTGTGTGCGACATTCCTGATACTCTTTGTTATGTGCAGAGTGTGCTACCATCACGCAAACAAGGCTGTCACACCAGTTACTGTTTATCATTAAAGGTAGTTATCCAAATTTTGTTTTAAAAGTTCCATTCTACTCTCTTTCTGCAGCAGATGATTGCCATTACTCAATATAGTCAATATTTTTTTACAGTATAGTATTTCACTATATTCTTATGGCACCAGTAAGCACTGCAATTAGACTGCATATCGGTCGAGACACCTTAAATATGGTGTGACAGTTCCCAACCAGCACCTCAGTTCCACTAACTTCTAGACAACTTGTCGATGTTTTTGATTGGTCAGTCGCTTACCATAGAATATGTCATGTTGAAAATTTAGATTAAATTAACCCTCCATCAAAAACAAAATCCATAGTAAAAAAGCAGAATAAAAGAAAGAAAAAGAAACTCTTGTGAGTCGCACAAAACCATCCAGAAGGCTGCCTTGTTGGATTGCTCAGCCTTGTCACTTGCGACTCTTAAATTTTATATTTTTTTATTAAAAATACTGTAATACACAAACTTACAGGAAAGCATAACTGATCAAGTTACTCTTAGGATAAATGAGAGGTAACTTTCGAAGAATATGATAATTTTAATTCAGAAAGCTAGGTATTCAGTGTTTAACAGATGATTCACAGTTTTACCGTAAAGTATGGCATGAATTCTGCTTTAAATGTTAATAATAAAAAATGCTGATTTTGCCAGAATGTTCACAGCCATTAAAACTAAACAGGTAGACAATATTTTATTTCTTTCTACAAAAATACAGATTCCATGGTCCAAGAAAATAAGTTATTTCAAAAAAAAAAAAAAAGTAAAAACAATTAATACGCAACGAAAATATATTCTTGTATAATTTACTGAATTTGCAGGTAGATCTTTGTTTAAAGTAAATCAGCAAAGTGTTTGACAATTAATGAAAATGGCAAATTGGTTATAGCGATGAAAATACTGCGGTTTCGTGCTCGACTATAATCATCCAGATAAAGAAGTGCCTAAATATGTCATTAATATTTTTGAAAGCAATGAAAGGTAAATTAATTAGTATATAACGTGAATTATGTTATATGCAGGATGATTCAGAACTTTCCTTGCCAAACTTCGGGAGCTTTTTGCGAATTAGTAATAAAAATATACTTCTTATGAATATAAGACCAAAACGAATTGGCATTAACTTAATGCTTCTCGAAAGTTTGCTAGTTAAATGAGCCTTCAAAAATTATCTAATTATTTAAATAAGGTATTCTAAACCTTTCATTTTTGTCAGATAAGCAATAGCATTGGTTGTCGAGTCGTTTGATACTTCAAAGTTTGTTTTGTGGTTTTTCCAGATTAATTGCCACTGACACATGCATCTTTCTTGATTATAATTATTGGTGTAGTCTTGGTGTAGAATTTTCCACCTGGCGATGATAGTTGATATATTTTGAATGATTGAAGGTTGGTAAGCAAAAGAACGGTTTATTTTCGAACAGGAAAGGGGTTTACTAGAACGGGAAACAATTGGACACAGGTAATTAAGAAGCCTTTTGATGTAAGCCACAGCTGGACATGTGTCGGGACAGTTAACAGATAAAATTCTAGGTAATGAGTTAATGTGTGAAAAAAATTATTTTTTATTGAGAAACCTTGAGAGAAAAGGGGAACCCTGCCCTGTATCAGAAAAGCAAAGTAACAAAGATGCTTGTGTGTAGTAAGGTTACTGATGTAAGGTGATATGTACGAAAATCTGTAAAGGAAGATGAGAACTACTTCCTAAGTAATGTTTGGAAATTTTTGATTAGTGTGAGATTACCAGTAAGAGAAAGGAGAAACGGGATGCGTTAACCAATGTAAATTATACATGTAAAAAGAAATAATTAGAGAATGGTTAATGCAAATGTGTGACATGGCGAGAATTCTTGTATCATAGTTCTTATATCAAAATTCTAATTTGGAATCTGTATATATGTAATTTTTTTAATATATGAGCCTCATTAAAATTTGTTATTTACGTAAATATTTGTGTTGTCTTCATGCTCTGTCTACACACCCTAGAATTTGGAAGTTTCTGAAAACTGCAGTCAGAGTTGCAGTTTGTGTCCTCCCAGACTTTAGTAGGATGGATGTCAATTATTTTAAAGAAATATTGATAAGTAAATAAATTAAATATACGTGGCTGAACGACCACAATTGTTGAGCCAGCCAGGGATGCTACAACAGTTGGCGTATATATACAGCCATTATTAAATAAAATAAAGTAAATATAAACGGACGGGGACCACAGTGTATATTTAGAGGTAAGATTATACTGGTTGTCAATATTGTTCGGAAACCACGACAATTCCACTGAAACAGACGAAAAACCTCTTATGATCCTATCCTACAAATTTTCCTGTTGGTTACTGGAGGTTTGTTTTGTTTTCTTGCATCCTGGTTGAGAGAGAGGGGGGAGGTTTTCTAGTGGAAGGGAAATTGGCGTGTTGACTACTTGAGTTTGTGTTATGCTCAGAGATTTTATATAATTCGAGAAGAACTGCTTTGGGGTTACTATTAACTCAGTCCGTGCTTCAGCTGCTGCTTTATTCCTGCAAGAGGTTCACATGTGTTAGAGATGACATAATTTGTCTTTCTTTCTGGTATGAAACATGATTTGTTTTATATTTTTGAATCAGTTTTTCACCTTTACCAGCGATTAATGTTCTAGCATAGGCAAAGTGGACTTTTTGTAGTTTGGACATATTGGTTGAAGAACAGCGCAGGGTTAGCACTTGTGCTCTATCGACCTGCACTTAGCACTAGCAGGAATTTCTCGACAAGCTCTCTGGGAATGTCCGTATTTCTGACATCAGAAACACTGTAATGAATTTTAAATATACAGGGGTGTGGACAAAATAATGGAAACACCTGATGTGAAAAGATGTATACTACGACGTAATATATCAATAAGCAGTAATGATTTTTTATTTATTTATTTTATTATTTTTTTGTTTGTTTTTTGCAAGCAGTACTGGTAAGGAAAGACGATAAAAGCTAAATGTTTATTTAGAAGTGATATAAAAGGTAAACGAAGAAAACGACCGAGCTGTGTGAATTCCAAAAAGGTCAAATTGTTGATGGACATTTAGCAGGGGCATCGGTGACTAAAACTGCTGATTTGTTTAATGTATCTAGAGCAACTGTATTGAAAGTGATGTCTGCATTCATCAAGTTGTTGTTTGTTGGATTTATTGGTACAAGGGCCATATTGCACCTATTGCAATCTTATTTGGTACATGATTGTTATATTAAAAAGAGGAATCAGATGATATTTGTTTATCATTGTCAGAAAGGCAAAAACGTTATATCTTGTCTGTCTCCGAGGATCTGCTGTAAGGCAAGTCTATTAGAGGAATATAGATGTGAAGAGAAAGCTGTTTGTCATTCTCTCAAGTATAATGGGCATTCAATGATAAAGTGGTTTACTGTGAGTTGAGTTTGACAGTAGCTGCATAGTGGAGGGTCATCCTGAGTGAGTAAATAACTATGAGTTAGGTGGGTACGTCCTATTCGCATTCTGGCAAGTACTACTTCTTCCTTTCTATTGACTCTTAGGCTTGATAGCCACTGCTTACGATCATTTTTAATCTGGAAGAGTTTATTGTTTTTTTGCTCCTGCCAAATGTATAGTCATGTCATTTTTTCTAACAGTGCTATGTACGATATGTTTGAAATCTGTGGATGTCTGATGTTATGTGACTGGCGTTCTTGGCAGCAAAGTCCACTTGTTCATTTCCTACGATTCCAGAATGCCCAGGTATACAACAGAAACTTATTTTTTGCCCGTTTGCAAGAAGCTGCACCAACTTGATTCGAATTTGTTGTAGTAACGGATGACTGTACGTAAGTTTACACTGAAGAGTAGATACAGCACTTAAGGAATCGGTGTAGATGATGGTTTGAGGATATAAAAACTGTTTTACATTCTATAGAGCCATCAGGATAGCACACAGTTCTGTGATGCAAGTGCTGCACTCCAAAGAGAGCTGCTGGGATACTGTAATGTTTGGTAGAACTGCCAGAGCTGCGCCAACTTTACTATCTGTCTTGGAACCATCAGTGTAAATTTAGGTAAAGCTAGAGAACTGAAAAGAGTGAGTAGAATGGATTTGCTGAATACTGAAATTTGGAAGTGTTGGTCAACATTGTACAAGGGTTTTTGCCATGGTGGTGTAGTCGTTCTAATATCTAGAATTATATTATTCATATTTAGTTCCCAGCACATAGTTAAGTTTTGTAATCTAATGCCAAATGGTTTATTCTGCAAAGGTTTATTTTGGTATAAATTATGCCAATTTGGGGCGAATAGATACTGCCTTATAGGATGATGTGGAAAACTTCTGATTTTAGCTGCATAGCTTAATAGCAGAGCATGCCGACGAAGGAATAGAGGTGGTTCGTGTGCTTCCGTATAGTGACTCTGAACTGGCGATGTACGAAAAGCTCCCAGTGCAATTCGAAGAACATTGTGATGTACTGGGTCGAGCCATTTTAATGCACTTTCTCTAGCTGAGGCATATTCTGCAGATCCATAGTCTAATCTGGATCTTATTAGAGACCGGTATAAGTGTAGCGATCTGCACCCCATGACATAGCAGAAATTGCCCTGAGGAGATTCAGGTTGACAGGTTGCACTAATATGCTTAATATGTTCTAAAAAACTTACTTTTTTATCCAGAATTAATACTCTGTTGAAAAGTAATTGGATGAGATTCAAGGTGTAAATCTGGATCAGGATGTAAATTCTGTTTACGGCAAAAATGAATTGCTGTTGTTTTTTGTTTTTAAAGTCTATATCCGTTATTTTTTGTCCACTGAGCAAGCTTGTTAATTGTGTCTTGAAGCTGCCTTTCCATGGAACGCATATTTTGTGAGTGGCACGAGATTGCCAGATCGTCGGCATACAGATATGTTTCAACTGTGTCAGGAATACATTTCATTTCATTTCAATTACATTTGGAGATTGAATTAAACCTGATGGAGAAGAGCGTGGCACTAAGCACAGCACACAGGACCCCTTCTTTTTTGCACAAATGTTTGCGAGAGAGCAGAGTGAAATCGTACCTGAAAGGACCTATTGCTCAAAAAGTTCCGGAAGATTACCTCGAAGGCTGGATTCATAGAGATCATGAAGAATCTCATATCGCCAGGTTGTATCGAAAGCTTTTTCGATGTCAAGACTGGGTGCTCGTTCCTGAGAAATGCATTTCGAATGTTTCCTTCAGCTTTGACCATAAGGTCAAGTGTTGATCTCATTCTTCGAAATCCATATTGATTTTGACTTAGAATATTTTCATTCTCTAGGGACCATGTAAACCTGGAATTAATTATTTTTTCTAATATTTTTCCAATACAATTGGTTAAAGCTATCGGTCGGTAATTTGCTCGATCTGAATGGTCCTTTCCTGGTTTTGGGAAAGTTAATACAATAAAATGACACCAGCCGGTAGGGTAGTAATCTTCATCAAAGATTCTATTATACAGTTTTAGAATAGCAGAATGGGATTCTTCACTGAAATGATATATCATGGCATAGTAAACTCCATCAGAACCAGCAGCACTATTATTGGATCTTGCAAGTGCTGAGTAACTCTGTCATGCTAAGGTGTACATTATATGCAAGCTGTCGTGAAGTATTGAAACTGAGATTATATTTTTCCTCTTGTACTTTATGTGACTGAAAGCTTGGCTCAAATGTGGTTACAGCTGAGAGAGAGCTTCAAATGTTTCACCTAATGTATTCGCAATTTCAAGGGAACTGCAGATTTCTTTCCCGTTTAGAAGTATTATCGGAGTGGTTATAGGATGATATTTTCCATTAATTCTGGAACTTTAGTCCAAACGGTTCTGATGTCTGTGGTTTTGTTTATAGTGGAGGCATATCTGGACCATGTCTCTTTTTTGCTTATTCGTTGTATATGACGAGCTTTAGCTCTAGTTTTCTTGAAACTGTATGAGATTGACTGTGGTTGAGTATTTATGAAATAAGTTCCAATATCTATTCTTCTCTTTCTTGGCATTGTTACAGGCTTCATCCCACCATATTTTTGGTTGTGAGCGAGATTTCATGGATGATTTGGGTATGCCGGTTTCTACAGCTGCTATTATTTGCTGAGTTATGTAAGTTACCGCAGAGTCAATGGTAAGAGTCTCAATGGTCTGAACATCTAGATGTGCCAGTTTTTGATATTTCTTCCAGTTAGCTTTGTCAAATTTCCAAACAGTTTTTATTTCAGTTTGAGGAGGAGGATTAGTCGACAGTGTGCATATTACTGGAAAGTGATCAATTATTACGAAGGTTATCAGTGACCGTCCAATCAATAAGCGGAAAGAGGTTTGGCGAGCATATTGAAAGATCAATCGCAGAAGTTGACCTTGAGGAAAGACGCACGTATGTGTGAGTCCCATCGTTTAATAATGTTGTTGTGCTTTTCAAGAAATTTTTCAATTAACTGACCTCTCTTATCAAGGTGCGACGAATCCCAAAGAGGTGATGCCCATTCCAGTCACCCAAGGTATAGAAAGGTGATGGCAGCTGATTAACTAAATCATCCAAATCTGCTAAAGTGTATGAATTACTGGGCATAAGGTATAAGGAAACAACTGTTACCGCTATCCCAACCATAACTTTAGCAGCGATTGCTTCTAAAGTTGTTTGCATTAGGGTAGGTTTGAAAGGAGTTCTAGAGTTTACTAGCAATGCTACACCTCCACGTGCTGTATTAGTCGTTTCTTTCCTTTCTAAGCATTATATGATGTTTTATGCTCATAGATATTTTTATGGGTCAGGTTTGTTTCCTGTAGACAAAGAACAGCAGGTAATTATTATATTCGGTAATTAAGTCATAAACATCGTCTAATTTAGCTGAGTCCGCGACAATTCCATTGAACGAATCTATACATTATCGGGTATGTCTCTTGCTTACGGGATGTGGTTTGTTTGCGCCTGTCTAGTCTTGTTTTTTCCCTTTTTGGGAAAGTTGGCCTGGTGATGTCCATTTCCTCCTCTTCTGCATGAATTTCAAGAAGTGGTTCATCTTGGTGTGAATTTCTATCTATGTCCATGGTATCAGTACTTGATTTTCTCTTTCAGAGCTTGTTTGCTTAACTGGCTGCTGTACAACATTTTTATCTGGCGGTATTGTCAATGGGGTATTTATCGAATGAGTTGATTGCTGTTGGTAGGCTGTGCTTTTAGTGTAGAGAGGACCGACCTTGTCCAATCAGAAATTGAGATGCTTGGCGGAACTGAACAATCTGTTTGCACTGTTATGGATCGCTGCTTTTTTACAACTGAAGAATAGGATGGAAATTTATTAGAAATTGAAAAATGTCTTTTTGCTTCTTGGTATGGCACCTTGCGTTCTACTTTGTACTTTTGTATATTCTTTTCTCTCTGCCACTGGATGCACTCCTTTGAAAATGCTGAATTATTTCCCTTACAGTTTGAGCAGCATTGTATTTCAGTGGTGCAGTCTGTGTGAACATGCTCTTTTGAACCACAGGAAGCACAGGTGGTTACATTCCTGTAGACTGCTTGCGAGTGTCCAAAATTCTGGCATTTAAAAGTGTCCAAATTACGGCATTTAAAACATCGGACTTGTTTTGGAATGTAAGGTCGAATTTTGCACCTTAAATATCCAGCTTTAACAGTTGTTGGTAGAATTAGTGTTTTAAATGTAAGAATGACTGTTCGGGTAGGAGTAAGAACCCCATCTTTCTTAATGACTATCCATTTGGCATTTATCACATTTTGATCACTTAATTCCTGAACTATCTCTTCCTCAGATACATTAAGGTCCCAACTCTGCTATTACCCCTTTAGAGGAGTTTAGGTTGGCATGCGGAGTAAACTTTGTGGGAATTCCACAAAAATTCGATGTTTTTAAGTCTTTCTAAGTGCTTGTTCTCGCTCATCTCCACTACTTAAACCGTACTAGGTCTCCAGATTTTAATCTACGAGCCATTTTTGGAGGGACCGCCACATTTTCAAGACATTTCTGTAGTAAGAATGGGGAGAGCTTACTCAAAGGATTATCAGTTAAAGAATGCAGTATCAGAAAAAGAGGAGCAGAGGTTTCTGTTCCTTCTTTTTTTTGCCGTTTTGCATTACATGCATTTAAGAAACTCTGTTTGAGAGATTTGGATCGTGAGATCCGTAAGTGACATGTTTATTTATGTCCATCTTTGCTCCTTTTAGTCCTGGGAGAGTGATTTTCTTCTCCCAGGTTACCGGCCCCGTCACGAGGAGGCAGGAGTGGTGTCACCAGTGACCAAGCGGTTTAGAAAGTAAGTTAGATAGTACGGATTATATAAATATACAGAAATTTTCCCTCTCGCGAATTGCGAGAGGGAAAATTTCTGGTTTACTCATTCAAGCAGTAGTCGCCGCACGAAGAGCATGCATCGATATACGAACTGTAAGCTGGCAGACATGCACTTAGTGCATGAATTAGCAGGGACCCACACGGTATGTGCCCCCCATGCGGCACAACATCGCTTTGCAATAAATGTGTGGGCAGGTATGGTCGGTGACTGCTCAGTCGGCCCATACCTGTCACCATCCCGCATGAACTCCGCTAAATATCGGATCTTTCTTGAACAAGTTCTACCAGGGTTATTTGACGATGTTCCAGCAAATGTGAGACGCAACATTTGGTTTCAACATGACGGGGCGCCTGCCCATTATGTGGAAGGTGTGTTCGTGGCCATTTGAACAGGCGTCGATGGATTAGCCGTGGTGGACCCGTTGCCTGGTCCCCACGCTCACCTGATTTATCGAGACTTGATTTCTTTCTGTGGGGGGGGGGGCTCTTAAATCTATCGTGTATGAATCGCCTGTGGAGGCGGAAATGGATCTCGTGGCGAGACTCGTCTGCGCTGCTGCTACTGTCAAAGAAACTTCAGGTGTGTTCGACCGTGTCTGCCAATCCATGCTGCGTCGGTGTCATGCATGCATCGCGTCTCATGGTGGAACCTTCGAGCATCTGTTGTAACATCATGAAATGCATCCATCTCGTACTCCATTGTTAATATTATGTCAAATAAATGTTTGCCATTAATTACTGTCTTGTGTCATTTCTGCTTCTTGTGCCTCTGCTACTACTTTCCCGTGACGTTTCCGGTTATGGGTTCCTATGCGATTCACATTCCTTTAGATGTTACCTATTTCCCCTAAACGTTTGTACCGATATTTTTGAAACACACTGTATATACAAGAAAAGAAAGGTGTATTTCCTTTCTCGATTCGCATTCCAAAGCTTTTCAGTAAAGAATCACTTACGAAAAACAGGAAGAATAAAGACACTAAATAATAAATAACTAATTCGCTGGGAAAGAGCACTATCTATCGCACAAAATATTGCTTGGCACTCGGGGCCGCATTCATCAAGTATGGAAAAACAAAATCTGAGGACAAATTGTGGCATAAAATCGAAATTAACTGAAACAATACTGCCTCAAAAACAACTATAGAACTTAATGTTCTCAGCAATCCAGTTCGGGGAGAGAACTTCATAAAGTTGAAATTTATGGCAGAGCCGCTTTTGCTAAGCCACTTGTTACTGATGGTAAGGTAAGAAAGAGGATGGAAATGGAATAGTGTAAGGAGCACAAAAACTGGAAACTTGATTAGACATATTTTCAGACGAATCATCATTCACACTTTTTCCAACATCAAGGAGAATTTGCGTTTAGCAAATGCCAAAGGAATTGAATCATCCTGACTGTTTTGTGCCAACAATCAAACATAGAGGAAGATCAAGAATAGTTTCGGCTATGGGTTCTATCATCACCCTGAATGAGCAAATTACTGCCACAGATTACCCTGATATTTTGAGTGATCAGGTTCAATCCCATGGTACAAACATTTGTTTCTCACAAGCGATGTCATGTTTCAAGATAATAATGCTCCAATACATTCAGCCAGATGTGCCTAACCTTGATTTGAGGAGCATGAAACTGAGGCTACGCATCTCCCACAGCCTGCACAAGCAAGAGACTTAAACCGTATTGAACCACTGTGGACATATTTGGAGAGGAGAGAGAAGCAGATTTCCATTACCTTCATCGTTCAAGGAGCTTGAAACGTTCCTCTAAGAAAAAATGGTCCAATCCTCTTAAGACAGTTTAAGATTTATTTGAATCATTTCACGTATAATACAAGCTGTTTTAAAAGCAAAGGGTTGCTTAAAATCATATTACTGCATACTTGTAACTCTTATCACAAGTGTTTCCATTATTTTGTCCACCCCCTGTATGTCTAATATAGCATACCAGACAACCAGCCTTAATGGAAGATGGATTCGGTGTTTTGAAGATCAGACTACGATTGCGTATAGGGGCGAGAATGTTATGTTTTCTGGTGGAGATTCTTTTAACTTGAATTGCTTCCTATTCTTGTAATTTCTTTTAAGATTTCCTCTTCAGACATCCAACATTCGAAATCTTAATGGATAACCTTATTGAGGACCTGGGTCTTTTTTAGACTTGGGAGAGCTTTCTAAGGGGAGAGCCAGCTTGCTTTCTAATTCTTTTGGAAATCTAAAGGAAAAGAAAAGTTCACCAACTGGATTGAACAATCAAGATATTTTCAGTTTTACTCCATTTCTTGCGTTCGGCTGTTCTTATTCTGAACATTTATCTTTTTTCCGAGTTATCTGGGGCGAGTGTATTGTATAGTGTTCGTGTCTAACGGCACAAGGGGTTTCCCCCATCTTCGCGTTGCTTTCTTGTGGGTTTAACAGTTCACAGTAAAGGCCAGAGATTTAAAAGTGTATGGACCTTGAGATGTGTAATGTTGTGTACCGTTGTTCTTCTGGCCATTTAGCCGCTAGACCCCTTCTGGGGCCCAACGTTGTCCACACTATGCCTCGTGGAGGTAGACCAGGTACCCCAGTATTTAGATATTTACTCTGGCAGGCTCTGCCACCTAATTTCCTGATATTTCAGTGGCTAGGACCTAGTTGTAATAAAAAAAATAAGATGGATGAGATGCTGTTAGGGTTGCGAGGTCGAGAGAGTTTGCGCATTAATTTGGATGCTTTAAATTTTGGTTGTGTGGGACATTGGCTGTTGATTTAGACAGAGTAGGGGAGGAGACTGAAGACTGGGGGGTGAAAGTCAGAGTAGGAGGTCAATAGGGAAGATGACCCCTGGGAAGATCAGTGGGGGTAGGGGAGAAGACAGTCTGTTCCTCCCCCCAGGTGGTGGAAAGAAAGTACCATGCAAGGGATCATGGTATTAGATCGCCAGTGGGGGGCCTTGGCAGCATAGCTGCAAGAGGAAGTCATATCAGGTAGTCAATTCTTCTAGTTCAACCTGATGAGCTGGAAGATAGTCCAATCCAGTGGGTCATATCAGGCAGTCCAATCCAGCGAAAGTCCGATCTGATGTCTCTATTTATTGGTTTGTTGAAATAAGGGGACTTCAGTATTCCTATTTCGTGGTTTCAGTTCAGTGTCATGTCGAAGACAGGGGGCCCACTCCTTTGAGAGTCCTGTTAAGTTTGTTGGAGTCCATTGACGGTTCCAGTTTGCATGTCGATGTTCAGTGGTTGAGTTTGCAGTTAGTGAGAGTCTAGTACGGGGGTCCAGGGACTGGCAATCAGGTGGAATGCAGTTGTCTTGTCCAGTTCTGTTCGTGAGTCATGGGACAGAGTATTCCAGGAGCTTTGAGTTTGGAATCCTTGGGCTTGCTGCGCCATGGTTATCTGTTCCTGATATTGTCTTTGTAGGGTACTGTTGTCACACAGCTTTGCAATTCCGTCGCCATTTAGTGTTGGGGCGTCGTCCAGAGTCGGGAGACCAGTAGTTGTTATGGAGGTGGCAGGGATCCTTGTCGTGAAAAGAGGTCCTGAGAAAATTGAGTGAATGCCCTGTAGCATTCTTCTTCCTGTATTATTAGGTGTTCCTGGTTTCGGAGTAGGGAGTGGATCCTTGTGACCAGCTGGCATCGCAGGTCTTCATATATTTCACAGACGTGTATGAGGTGCTCCCACAATTTCTCTTGCCCGCAGGAGCATTGCGGTGTTTCCGAGATTCCAAAGTCAGAGTTTTTCCTGAAAGAGACATTTCCAGTCAGGAGATATGTAGTGTGTAGTCCAGGTGAAAACCTGGATGCGGATATACCAGATTAATCTCAGGATGAATTTTTTGGTAACTGTGCCTTTTGTCGAGGCTGACCATCTGTCCTGCCAGGATTGTTTCAGGAATGTCATAAGTCGTACCTTTTCCAGGTTCTTGTTGGGTCTGTAGTGAAGCCAATGCAGGTGATTGTTCTCATTTTTGACAGTTGAAAAAGCAGCCCACAGCGGACAATTTCCAGGTCCGGGGAAAGAGTACCTGCAAGGACCTGGAGCGCGTGGGTGCTGACTGTACAACATGCTCTAGTGATCGTTAACAGAATTGAGCGGTGAATTGTTTCCAGCTTGCGTCTATTCACTACTGTAGTTGCCTTTTTATACCATACACCCGCTGCGTAGGTCAGTACCCGGACGAAGATGGCCTTATTTATACAGAGTGAACAGCTGTTTGGAAGAAAAGTAATGCCAAGAAGGGAAAGAGAAAATCCCATTTTTTAGATGCAGAGGAAGGAATATTTCAAATGTACAAAAGTTAATGTGCGAGTTATTCATGTTATGCTCTTCTTGGACCATGGAGATCTTCTTCCATGTTACCAACCCTGCCACCTAGAGACAAGCGAGTGAACTCAAACGAACCCATCACTAGGGAACCCAAGCGAAGAAAAGAGGATTAGTTTAAACAAAAAATTAAGAATCAAAGAAAAGTAACGTTCCTTTCTACCTGTAATATATGATTAGCCTTATTTGATTCTAATATTCAAGATTAACGGACTTAGGAAACTCAGGAGAATCTCACAACTACTGGATACTCACAATGAAAAGGCACTGTGGTGACAAATATCGCTTAACACTCGGGGTCGCAGCTGGAGCAGCAATTTCGGGATATAATGAAACTCTTTTCAACAGCCTCTAAGTGGGAGGGGAGAAAACTGAGATGTGGAATGAAAAGCAATAAGATAAGTTTAGTGAGGAAATGTTGGACAACATAAAACGTTTTAATTCGGAAAATTGTAGAATTGAGGAATCTGAAACAGAATAAAGGAACGCAAATGTTGCACAAGAAACTCTTCGAAAACATCGTATTTTACTCTAATCTTATATGTTAATGTGTCATATTAAGCTGTAATTAAAGAACTGTCATATACTCGAGCGCTCTTTTATTGAACGTTGTTTCATTCAGTGTTAACCCGTGACTCATTAGAGTATAAAAGGCATTATGCTTGCGTTGGAGTATGTACTTGAAAACGTCGAAGAGAAATAGTATTATCACTATCACAATCTCTCGATGCGAAACTCCACTGCAGTTTTATTTAGAACACATACCAACAAAATTAAAAACCAAACAAGAAACAACACTTAAAGAAAACGGCAACGTTTGTTTAATATACTGTACTGCAATTCCCTCTGGGAGAGTTAAACATCGAAAAAACATTGAAATATTCATTTTCATCTAGAGTAGAGGTGTCGAACACGTTACATTCTAAGCAAACAAAGAATCATTTGTAATCTCTGAACAATGTGACGAATGCGTTTTAGAGGTAGCTAAACCTTTATGTCAAGATGAATCCCACACAGTGTAAGCCGAGAACTCCTCAGTCTAACTGAACTAGCGCATACAGAAATGAAATATCGACAAGCTCAGTAAATCAAAATGATATTTACGAAACTGTCGACCTTACAAATTTAGAACAGCTACACTGTTTTTGGTGCGAATATTCAATCTAGAACACTTTGCAGAACCTTTTATTGGTTAAGCATCTTGAAACAGTACTTGAGATGAAGTTGTGTCTCGTATGAAGAAACGAATATGATGTTTGTAAAACAATTTATCGTGGAAAATAATCCATATTATTTTCACCAGATGGTATACTACCTATAGTCCATTCGGGAAAAAGTATTCTTTAGGTTAAGGTAATTTGCACAGTCAGTGACATTTATGAATCCTACAATCCGATTAACCAATATACAAGTACAGCATATAGTCCTCCGTGTATTGTTACAAATTTATTTCAGCATAATAATTCAGATGGTTCCGAGAGAATACAGGAAATATTTTCAGTTTATTTTTTAGCGATTCTTTTAATACTTCAAACCATTTCAATTTCGTTTCATATTGTGACAACCACAGACGAATGAAGAAAGAGTTCCGAATATTTGTGGCATACAAACGTGCTGAGGGATTTGCAGAATTAAATTTATTTAGAGTCAAAAACAGTTAAGACTCCTCCCACTCCCAAAATGCACTAGATATGACTGAAATTCTGGTAGGTTTTGAAGGCAATTTTCCAAAACTAATTTAATGAGAGTTAACAGATATACAATATCTACTTTAAGCGCAATCTAATTTATTAGAAGGAATATGATCAGAAATATACATAAAGTTTCGTCTACGTCAGAAAACAAACTATTGAAATATTTTTTTGTTTTATGTGGCTTCCATTTTCCAAAATTATTTTTTTTATTCGCCTCTATCCTACAAAAGGACCAGGCATTCAAAAATTAATGGGGTAACCCCATTTTAGTGGAATGCGATCTCCATTCATCATAAATACTCGGTTGATATAATCTACTAAATTTTAATGCAAAGACCAAATCAGTTTCCAGGACTATTGATTCCTTTTGATTTCAAATTTAATATTAAAAATGTAGACAAAGAAGCCAAACGGGAAGGAAAGACAATGTACACAGAAGGAAACTGGATAGCAATAGATGAAGGGCAGAGAAATCAACGGAAAGAAATATGAGATTTCAGGCACGTATTAAATATAACACTTCCGTTTAGAATGTACCAGATATTCACTCCAAGCGTGAATAAAATGATTCCATTACAATTAACCTAGTAAGTTTTTATCAAACTTGCAGACGAAGAGCAGCCGGAATTTATAGTCAGCCATACCAGTCTTAAATTTAATTAAGTTGCATGGCTCTCCTCCATGTCGGTCACTTAATTATTTTAGCCGTTTAATAGGTTTAATTATTTTAAGTATTCGCAATTATTAAATCACTCTTTCGCTCTCTCTCTCCCTCAGTAAGTGTTAAGCTGGGATATTTTCACTAGCACGCCTAACTGGCGCCTTTCCTAATGCTCTTCTTTGATTTGGGGAACCCTTCTAACATTTTCGCCATTTTCACATCAGTCCCCTGTGATTACATCCTGCCATAAATACGCCATCAATTCTTTCAGTTGGGAGGTCTGTCGCTAGGAAGAGTAAGCAAGACGACAGAGTAATTGCATATATATTGTAAGCACGAGAAGATGTATACTGGGGTCTTCCAGATCTTGACCTAATATTAAATAAAGTGTTATATCCAATATGGAGAGAGAAATGCAAAGTATAATTTTTTCTGAACGTTGTCATCTATTACCACTTACCCAGACTTTATCTTCTATACTGTCATTGAAGGTGCTGTTATTAGAATTTTTTTTATTTCAATAACTGCGCGAAGAGTATGTTCTTGTTGGTCAGTGATCAATGATTATCAGTTTTTTTTCTCTTCTCTCTCTCTCTCTCTCGTACCTCCAACAAGTAACGGAAAGCTGCGTAGACGATTTTCTGAATTCTTTTTGAATTTAAATATCCCTAGACGTGTTTGGTATTAAAACTGCCGGAATCAAGGCGAAACAGGATCATATCTTTCAGTGATAAATTGTAGTCCACATTATTTCGTACAGGTCGTTTCTATTACCAACTATAATACATGACTGCTCTTCTTGTAAAAGTGGACGCTGCTGCCTAAATAAGGACAGATGGCCACTTCAGTCATTCCACTGACAGGTTTAAATGGCTTAACCATGTTGTGGAATAAAGTTAGAATGTTAGAAGCCTTTATCTTGTATATTGTTCGTGGGAAACTTTTTTTTTTTTTTTTTTTTTACAATTCACTTTCCTGTGTGTGTGTGTATGTATGTAAGAAAATCCGAACAGCTATTGAGTTATGCACGCAAAGGACCACTTTGTATTCCGATCTATACTTTCTTTCGTGATATTTAAACTAAATACATAACTGAACAATTAAACTTTTTCATACGAGAGAGAGACTATAAGTGAAAGAAACAAACTAATTAAATTTAACCATAATTCAAGTGAAAAGGACTTCTTTTAACCAAATTATTTTCAAAGGGCAACGCACTTGGACAATTGTATGTACCGAGGTAACTATAACAAAGACAACACGTGAACTGAGCGCATATGAAGACACATTTTTTGGTAGAATTCAGTTTCACGGTGACAGTAACAGTATTTGAGGAGAAGCGCTTAATTAATGTGGTACAACGCGGTTTTCCCGAGAATAATATAGGTTTATTTTTGCAATGCCAAGAAGCATTCAGGTAAGACATCCATTCATATTCATTGCACATTACAGTGTTTTCGCAAAACAGGTGGTGTGAAGAAAAACATAACAGCAAATCGAAGGCTTTGAAATAAAATAAAAGATAAGTTGAAGAAGGGCTTTTGAGATCTGAAAAATTTCAGCGGAAGTTCTGGCAACAATGTCGGTTGTCATAATAGAGTGCAATCTAACCACGAAAAAAACATTGAAGACTCGTGCATATCGAGTTCAGGCTATGCACTGGTTGAAGAGTGTGGGTAGTATGCTGTAACTGGTTTCATTCAGCTAGGATACATGTTCTGGATAACCTGTTTTTCTCAACTGAACCTTGATTTCATTTGGACAGTTACATCAACAGTAAGAATAATCAAATATGGTGCAGAGAAAATCCTCCGGCAATATTAGGAAGGCCCTTACATTCACATAGGATTGGCGGGTAGCGAACCATCTCTCGCGCAGGATTATATAACCCATTTTCTTTAACGAGACAATGACCACCGAGGTATACCAGAACATTATTCAGCAGTTCATCTCTATGCTTAACATGGATGAACGATACTGCTGGCTCCAGCAAGGCGAAGCGACCGCATGCACATCAATGAATTGACGGAGTTCTTTGACAGCCGCCTTATTTCGTGCGGTTTACGGTCTCTTTGGTGGTCGGATCTGCCACCTCCGAATTTGTATACGTGGAGGAGCTCAAGACTTTTGCAAGCGATTACTTCAGTAACTGAAGTAAAAAACAAAAAAAAAAAAAAAAAAAACTGCATTTTTGCCATTCATGAGCATATTCTTCTTCGTAAAGTCGTATCGTAGAGTTATACATCCAGAACATACTATAAAACTTTTACTTATGTATTTCGTTTTTAAATATACATTTCGTTGTACTGCAAACTGAGTTTCATTTTAATGGGATAACCCTGTACCGTCCGAATCAGTAATTATTACTGCATAATCAGTTACAGGAAAATCATCACTGAGACAACTAAGACCCTGACACTCAACATAATAATAATGTATAGTGCGCCAGTACCTTATGTTTTATGATCAGTTTGCCTATTTTCTTCAAAATTCCGAATTCCCCGAGGATTAAACAGTGAACCCATTCCAAAGACCCGTAAAACTTAGCCACCGTTTTAAAGAATCACATGAACGTTGTTCTGGTCCCAATGGGAATCCAACTAAGGCACTCAACCTCACAGTGTGAAAGAACAATGATTATAGCAACTGTGCGAGTGCGTTACGGCTAAGGGCAGTACAATATGTAGCTAATTTAAATAAATAAGTTTTCTGTTTATACTTCTGGAGGTTCAAAAGATAGAATACAAGAAACATCACTGGTTTCAGCAGAAGCAGGGTTGAACTAAGAATACTCACAGCATGTGTACTTATGCATCCTCGTGCCTGACCACTTGGCTACGGTTCGCTCGATCATCATATTTGATGATATGAATACACTCCACAAAAAAAACTTAATTCAATTTTAATGAATTATTAATAGAGGTTCATGACCTATTCGTGATTTTTCTTAAGCACACTGAAACGTGACTGCTTCAAGTATCTTCAACTGATCGACAACCAGAAGTATGATCTCATCCTGAACCCTTTCACTGCTGGTTACATCCCTGTGAAGTAACCAGATGTGAACACCATTATTCGTAAAATATGGTCAGCACTATATCTCGTCATAGTCATATTGAGAATGCTTGAAATGCTTTCTTTGAAACTAATGGAATATGCTTACCTGAGAAATAAATTATACCTCAAAACTTCCTAATAGCTTTTGTAAATATGCGTCGCCATAATCTTGATCTTTACAGAATCTTAAGTGGGAAAAAGTATTAACCAAGCCTTAATATTCTAAAGGAATCTCGAATTGGCTTTCTGGACTCCGAATAATCTCAATCGCCTCATTCTATGGTCTCATCTGTTTTATAGATTTGTTTATATACTTGAATCCATATAAAAATTTTCCTAGATGGACTTCCTAATCTAGAATATCCACTCTTCATTCTCTTTTGGCTCTAAATATTTCCTTTCTTTATCGCTCTCCCATCGCTACAAATCACTCAGAACTTGTTGACTTCTCCTGGACAGTTAACTGTCCTTTTTCTGTTATTTGCTTTTGGAACTTAACTGTTTTTAATATTCTGCAGGAATATTGCGGCTTTTGCTATTACTGATAACGTCACACGAACTGTTCCTTAAATTTTATAATTCAACCGATTATTGAAGCTGAATAGAAATATTTTGACACCGTTACCCGACTTGCGAGAATTGAGGTGATTGAATTTCTCACAGCACAGATCATCCATGATGGCTTACAACGTTCAAAGTGCTTCTTGAGGACTATTCATGATCAACAATGTCAGGCAGAAGTAAATCAAGTCGGAAGTATTCAAAAGGGTGAAGCAGTAAACGCTTCTTTCAGCCCCTCCACACAATACTAGCCCAGTTAATGAGCACATCGAAAACGACCAACTCTAACTTGAGAAATTATTTAAAGCTGAAAATTGGCATCCTACTCGTAGATTAAAACTTACTCGTATTGAAGAAGACTTATGCAGTACTAAGATAAATGCCATTCTTTACAGGTGAACAAAAAGGAAAAGTTATTAAAATTATAACAAATTTTTTTTAAAAAAAAAACCGCCTTCAGAAACCGTGCCAATTTTTAATGAAAATCACATTTTAAATAATACATAGATTAGTTAAAGAAGTAAAACCATACCTTGTCATTTATCTGCAATGTATAGATCTGCATAAATTATAAATATCACGGCGGAATTTATTTTGGGACTGCGAAGTTCTTCTTGTGATATTTCACGCAATCTGAAAAATTACCACTATCAATCCATCTCGACGTAAAGCAACGTGTATAAACTTTTATAAATATATACATTCTTAATAATAACAATAACATCAAGTATCACTACTTGTTTTGATATCATTAGAAGGCAAAATATAAATTTTTATTATTAGCGCAATTCTTCCAGGTACGAGTAGTTCTACAGGAAACATCACACAAGTTAAGAATTTTAATAAGACTCTGAACTGAAAAATCCCTAAATTATAAACAATGTTTGACGAGGAATATGAGCGCTTTATTATACTGCCTGAATCGCATAACATGAAGAAAAGATGGAAGAACATTATATGTGGTTTAATAAAGACTTCTCTTCTCCAATTCAAACAATAATTGATCACTCTTGTGTTTACCCAAGTCTAACACATTGTTAAACAACTGCAACCTATGCAATCTAAATGCTAATTCACTCTTGATGTTAATTTCAGTTAAAATGGGTTTAATATTGCCGCAGTTGAGTGTTTTTTTTTTCTTTTCGGGGAAGGTGGAGGTTACTAGATGTCTCACTGTATAAGCCAAAATGTGAGAGCCAAGTCAAGACATAATTATGCTTCAGTGAAGTTGGTCCAAAAATCAGCTTAAAGCAAAGGTAGTATAAATGTAGTTCGCCCTTCAGAAATGTATTAATTACAGAAAAAAAAACCAACCTGACAAATATTCCATATTAATGATTCATTCACTTTTTCGTTTGTCCCCCATATGTCCTTGTTTTCTTTTAAACAAGGACATATGGGGAACATGTTCCCTACCCCAACAGTTTGTATTCCGCGGCTTATGTTTCCTAGCATTTCCCACCTCTCCATAGCTGCTTTTTCCGATTAGCACAATTCATTCTCTAAATGAATAACCCCTTCAAACTGAGACAACACAGTAGTCATTAGTTTTATATCGTATATACACTATTTGAAGCATGAATCCCCCTTCCCCCCACGTTTTCTGTGAGTGCAAGACCCATGCAATTCTTTATGTTGCGATGACAATTAAATTGGCCAGAATGTCATAAAAAGACCATAAAATATTTTCTAACCACACGGGAATCGAACACATGCCTTAGCCATTGAGCTAGTGGGGAGGGATAATTTGGGCTAATTCTGATCGAATATCAAGGTGTTTTTTTTTTTTTTTTTTTTTTTCCTTCAGGTCCCTGACCTATTCGTGATTTTTCTTAAGCACACTGAAACGTGACTGTTTCAAGTATCTTCAACTGATCGACAACCAGAAGTATGATCTCATCCTGAACCCTTTCACTGCTGGTTACATCCCTGTGAAGTAACCAGATGTGAACACCATTATTCGTAAAATATGGTCAGCACTATATCTCGTCATAGTCGTATTGAGAATGCTTTCTTTCTTTTTCCGGAGATGCAGCGCTTTCTTCCAACTAGTTCCGAAATCTCTGCAAGGGACTAATAAATGCCCTCGCGGAGCAGTAGACATTGCCATCCTGAGTTTCTTGAAAGTGCCAGTATTGTGGTGTAAGCATTGCTGTTGAGGGAAGGGGAATTAGGACCACCCGCCCATATAAACAACACAGTCATAAAAAAAAGTGCCAAACTCATAGAAACAATACAAATGAATTGACGAAAACTGCATTATTTTACTCGCCGTACAAGTAAAGGAGGGAATGTGAACTTAATTAATTTCTCTACATTTCTTGAATGTATTAATTCATGAAATCTTTTACCAGTATCTACAGAAAACAAACAACAGTTTAGCGAAATTCTTTTTCAGTTTTGCGACTTAGGGTCAAGGTAACCGACTCCGTCATTTTGATGATGATAATAATAATTGACAATGTACTGGACGAGACTAAACACCAAGTGGTTGGAACGATTCCAGGATGTTCAGGTCATCGAAGAGCGAATAGCGGACCAGAAAAGGACCATCGTAAAGAACCCGATAGCTCCTACAATCTTGAAAAAAAATAATAATCAAGCAGTAAGTGCACGACCAACTACAAAGAACATGGACAACATGGAACCAGAGGAGGAAGGAAAAATCAAGTAAAAATACAAACCAGAACAGCTCATTCTGGATCTTATGACCTCATCGGCTGAAGGAGCAGATGAGGTCATAAGATCCAGAATGAGAGATAAGTGGAAGAAGGCCCTGACAGAATTAGAAGGAATGGACCCGATAAAGACCCACGCCGTGCTAAAACAAAGGGCCCAAATAGAATCTTGTGGGAAGTCACAGACCACCTCAATCGGAAAAAAAATACCACATTATCTCAAGCAACGGTGCAACTCTGGAGGTCATCCACACAGCCGTATACTGTGCTGCTGTGGCAGCTACTATTATCAATGGAAGAGAAACAAAGACACCAACAGCAGCAGAAGAAACAAAAAAAAAAAACAAGGAACCGCTTGGGAAAGAAGGTTTCAGCAGAAGATAGGAGAATTAAGGGTCAAAATAGGAATGATCCAGTATCAACTTCTTACTCCTGTTAACCAAATCCACAGCAAACACGAGACCAAAAATCAGAGAATAGAAGAATACTTAAGCATACTGAAGCAGAACTTCCTCGCACTCAGCAAGAGACTACGCGGATACAAATAGAGCTTCCAAAATAAAATAAACAACCAAAGCTTCGATGAAAACCGAAGAGCCTTCTACATGAGTACCAAACAACAGTATCGGAAAGACGGCAACGGATCACCTGAGCGTAAGACGATCGAGGAGTTCTGGGACAACATATGGAGAAGTGAAGTAAGACATAACAGCCGAACCATCCTGGACAGAACTAGAACGAAAGAAAACCAAGGACATACAAGAGATGACAGAATGGGAGATTCGGGAAGAAGAAGTACAACAGTCGATTAGGAAGTCCCAAAACTGGCAAATCCCAGGAATACATGACTTCCACAATTACTGGTACAAGAAGTTCACTTGAACACACGAGCACCTAGCAGAGCAGTTCACCTGAATGATAAGTCATCCAGAGACAATCTCAGAGTTTTTTTCTCAAAGAATCACATATCTGAAGGCCAAAGACCAAGATACAAGAAACCCCAGTGAAATACAGGCCGATCACCTGTCTCCCAAAGATGTACAAAATCGTGACCAGCTGCATAACCAAGAAGATATCAGACCACCTGGAGAGCCAGAACGTCATGGCTGTCAGCACAAAGGATGCAAGCGGATGAGCAAAGGATACAAGAAGAAACTGACCATTTATGTCACAGTTATAGAGCAAGCCTATAAGAAGCGCCGCAACCTATACACTGCCTACATCGATTACCGCAAGGCTCCATGCCTCATAGCTGGCTAACAGAGACGCTAAAGATCTACAAAGTCAATCCGACATTCACAAACTTCCCAGAAGCACCCATGGCGAAACAGAATACCACCATCACGGTTAAGAACATCGCAACCAGACCGATCCCCATCAGGAAAGAAATCTTTCAGGGAGATTCCCTGAGCCCACTGTGGTTCTGTCTAGCACTCAGCCAGTGACTTAGCAATCGAAACTAGTCAACGGGAATGACATATCGAGCATTTTTTAGATATTCTGGAATCCCAACTGGGAAGAACTTCTATAAATGATTCATCTATCTCTTCATCCTACCAGAATTTGAATGACTAACTCTTGTGAAAATACCTTTCTGCCATGTCCCTTGCCAACAATTAAACCAAATAACTTATGCCTTACTACAGCATCAAAAGATGCAATTACTGTATTCTATATGAACGCACGCAGTCTTGTAAAACATAATGATGAAATCCTCGCTCAACTGACATCATGGATGTCTCCATCCAGACCTGATGGTTTTTACTGAGACCTGGTTCTCCCCTGAAGTTTCAGTCCGATTTCAAGACTATGCTCTCTTTCACAGTTGCAGATGTGATTCTAAAGGGGGTGGAGTTGCTATTTAGTTCACAATCATCTGCGATGCTCTGCCTTTCCTATCACAAATCTGCCTGATCAAGCTTGTGAAATCACTTTTATCCGCATTGCTTCTCTGGTGATTGGGTGTCTATACCGACCTCCCTCAGCTTCAGTCAACAGTTTTCTTGTAACTCTTGACAATATTCTATCTCACTTCACAAGCAAATCCCTTAGTCTTCTGCTGATGGGAGACTTTAATATTAACATACTTCAAAGCTCTTCCTCTCAAGTGCAAGACCTCCTAGATGTCATTTCTTCCAATGGTTTTTCTCTTCTGACTGACGGAATTATCCCGACTAGAATGGGAGAGTCCCACAATTCCCTTCTTGACTTCGCAATTGGGGAATGCTCACTAAACTATGCAGTACTGGATGCAACCATTTCTGATCATCGTCCCATCTTAATGGTAATTGAAAATGAAGAAATTGTGGAAGAGATCATGCACACTTACAGATCTGCGACTCCACTCTCTCTCAATCAGCTCTGTTATGATCTCCAGCAGTCTTCGTGGGATGGAGTGGCTGCCACAGATGATCCTGAAATTGCGACGAACTTCTTCTTTGAGCATATCCTAAATAGTTACGAAAAACGCGCGTCATACATCAGGATCCCAGGGAATAAAAAGACCACTAGGCCAAGATGGAAATTATGCCCATTTATGTCAAACAAAATTTGTAACATGCTAAAGAAAAGGGACAAACTTGCAAGAATTGCTAGAGAAACAGGAAAGGAGGCGGATAAAAACAAATACACAACGTAGAAACAAAGTCACCGACAGTATTAGGTCGGAGAAAAGGAAATATTATAGTTCCCAACTTAAAGGCGTCATTACAAGCAAGGAAAGGTGGACAGTCTTGGACAAGCTACTACCTGGAAGAAAAACGAAATCACAGAGCTACTTTGGAGATGTAGTTGAGAACGAGGTACTCATTTCGGATGACCAGGAAAAAGCCGTAGCATTCCGTAATCACTTTATCTCAAGCGTGAATAACCTTTTTAAAGACGAAGTTGACTCTAGAGATAATGCAAAGAGAGAATCTGTCAAGCACTCAATGAGGAGCTCTTTTTTCCTCGCTCCGCTCTCAGATCAAGAGATTTTAGAAGGCAGGACATAAATAAAAAGAAAAGGGAGCCCCTGGCTTTGATGAAATATCTCCTGCTCTGCTGAAAAAGGTCCTTAACTCAATTCTAATCACTGAAGTATATTTACAATCTTTCCGTTCAATCTGGTAAATTCCCGTCTCAATTCAAAAAAGCAGTCATTGTTCCTGTTCCTAAGGGGAAAAATTGTAACTCTATCAACAATTTTCGTCCAATAGCTCTACTGTCAGTTTTTGCAAAATTATTCGAAAAAATTCTTCACGGCAGACTCATGGGCTTCCTGGAAGTCAATCAGCTTATCCATCAACAACAGTAGGCTTATCGTTCAAAAAGATCCACTGACCTGGCAATTGACTTCTGCTCCAGGATCACGGACTGTCTTGAAAAGGGTCACTATGCAATAGCACTGTTTCTAGACCTATCAAAAGCTTTTGACTGCATAAATAATATCCTACTCAACAAGCTCAACAATCTTGGCTTGAGAGGAAAAATTAACCTTCTCCTTGATAGGCCATTTGTCGTTAAAACAAACGAGTCTTTTTTCAGACATTTCTTATTTCTTCAGGGGAGTACCTCAAGGCTCACTTCTCGGACCTATCCTATTTGTTCTTTACATTAATGAATTTCTCTCTCATCTTCCCACCTAATAGCGTATGCCAATGACATTTCCATTCTAATCACTGATAAAGACCCTAACCAACTTCAATGCAAGATCTCTGCCCTGCTCTCTGAAATGCATAGTTGGCTTCAAAAGAATCAGCTGATACTAAACCCAGAAAAATCCAAATATATGGTGTTTAGGACGAAAAATAAACCATTAAATATTGATTTCGAAATAACATACAAAGGAAACAACTGGAAAGGGTGAATGATACCAAGTTTCTAGGAATCTGGCTAGATGACAAGCTGAGTTGGGATAAACAAATGATCACCTTACGAAAGAAAACTTCGTCACTAGCAGGAATACTCGCCCGAGCCTCTGCCTGGGTACCTCCTTCCCTTCTCAGACTAGTATTCCTTTCCTTAATACAGCCTCACTTCACATATGGAATCATCTCATGGGGTACGACCAGTCAATATAACCTTACGAGAATCAATTCAATTGTCAATCGATGTGTTCGTTCAATTTTGGGCCTTCCCTGGAATGCATCGGTGACTTCGAGATATAAGGAAGCGAGACTCTTAAGCATCTACCAACAGATACAAAAAGCTGAGGCGGTCTTTGTCTACAATGCTTTGAAAACACCGAACTTTCCTCCTCTCTTCAGATCCTTTTTTATAACAATAGAAGAAGAAGGAATAAGATATAATTTAAGAAATGAAGCGAACCTGAAGGTTCCGCTTTTCAGAAAAGCCATAGGCCAGAAAATTATAAAATACAGAGGCGCAAAAACCTGGAATAATCTTCCTGAAAACATCAAAAATGCCATTTCACTAAACAAGTTCAAGAAGCTCCTGACTGAACACATCACCAGGGATGTCTGATCTAAATCACCTTCCACTCAACTCCTGAACTTTCCACAATGCATACCAGTTTGGAAATTGTGTAAACAGGTTGAAGGAATAGCTGTCAAAAAGCTTGTAACACTCTACGCAATTATTTCATACTTGTTATTGTAAAAGTACTCACAATGTAATTATAAGTACTGTTGTTAACCACGCGACATGTGTGGTTGGTTTACGTAGTCTCTGTAATGGAATGTAGAAACATGTCCGATTCATGATGTATCTGTTTTTATTGTTATCTTTTTCAAAAGGGAACACCCCCTAAAAAGCCTCTGGCTTATGTGTTCTCCCTCCCTTCTTGCTGTTATCTCCCAACAATTGTAACACAAAATAGGGATAAATAAATTATCAAATTATCACTGAACCTGCTGTCCACCATGCTCAGCAACAGCAAGTATGGATATATCCTCAAAAAAGGAAGGAAAAACCTATACAACTCTCTCCCAGCTAATGGAGAACAACAACCGAGAAGCAGTTACAGGGGCTTGGTCTAGACAAATGCAAGCCCGATGGATTACATCAAGGGAAATTAGTCGGCCGAAACAATCAGCTGAAGACTGGTAAAGGGATCGAAACTATGACAGGGGAGAAGGCCTAAAAATACCTGGGAATGATGCAGACTCACCAGTTAGAGCATAACACCAAGGCCGAAAAACACCTTCAGAGACTTAGAAGCCTGCCCAAAGCAAAGCCGAACGGAGGGAACGGAGTTACCATAAACACCTAAACAGTCCCAGTGCTAACATAATTCATCGGGATCACAGATTGGACTAACAACGACCTAGTTGGCCTAGAGCACCGGTTACTAACAGTTAATTAGGGAGCGAATTATAGGGTATATAACCTCCCAGGAATGGAAGTTATATACCCTACTGACTAGCAACAGGCATGTAGCTCTAAATAATCACTATTTTGCAGGATGAAAACCCAAACACTCGAAGTATGGCTTAGTACCACTAATTGAGATATCTTACTTTAAAACTAAGGAAAAAACTAAAGGAAAAGGTTCAATAGTTGGAGTAAGTAACCCTCAAATGCCAAATGAACAGCACACTCCAATTTCTCACGGTGATCTTAGAAATGCTTGCAATGTTATGCAGTAGTTTCGAATTAGGTGGAAGGTCTGATTCTTGTGGGAAAGCATCAGGAAGCACCTGTTCGGAAAGGTATTGTTTCATTTTTATGACGCTGTTTGATCGAAATTAGTTATGTATCTGGAGCAGAGGCGTTAAAATATGTTAGTAATGTGAAAAGAAAACTAAAATGGGATGCATCTTATGAAACTATAAAAATATTATAAATTGGAAAAACGAAAAAAAAACTAAATTTCTAAGATGCTATAATTGCTGTTTCAGCTAGAGCAAATCCAGAAAACGAATATAAAATTCTTCTAAGTGACTTGAACATTGCTGTCCGAGGTGGTACCATTCGCAAAACCATTTTGGACTTTAAATTTCAATTATTTAGCACCTTTACCTAGAGGTTGGAAGTTTAAGATTTTACTAACTACAAATACTTCAGTTATAGAGTTCAAGTTCATTCAATACGCAATACCATGGTTAGGTTTGGTCATTACCCTATTCCGCTACTGGGTAAAGGAAGAAAGTCCTATGTCTGTTGAATATCCTATTTTTCTGATCTTTTGAGATAAATGATACAGAAAAATTAAATAAAGTAAGGTAATTGTACGTTTTCAAAGACTTAGTAGTATTACATTTGTCATAAAACACAGTAATAAATATAAATGGTACCAAATTTGACTATCTTTTCTATTAAAAGTAAAAACAAAGAAAAGCGAGGTCAATCTTTTTAAATCAGCCAAACAGTACAATGGATAAAGAGAATGTAAGAAGAATAACTTGGGAAACTGCAACATTTCGCGTGTGGCATTTTCGCTTCAGTTAAAATAATTAATAGGCTTTCATTCATTTCCCACATGCAACACCCTTGACGGTTCCTTCAGATTGCTCTTTCATTATAAGCGCTTTTGTTTATGTGAAGGTCTCATTTATTCACATATATTTTAATTTTATTTAAATCTGTTTCAGGCATAACTTCTAAGAACGGCAGAACTTTATATACATTTTAAGTGGGTTATCCATGCTGGCTGTTTCTGTTTTGTGAATGAAGAAAAAAAAAGGTGTGGGGGAAGGGGTTTAAGAACATCTATCATATCTTGTTTTCAGGGCTGCAAGAATGATCACAAAGATTGCGAAACAGATATTAACCCAAAATATTTGAAAGGGCAAATGAAGCTAATAATACAAACAAAAAAAAACCGATTTTTTTCCCCCTTCTTATTCGCCGTGGAGTTTGTCGGTCTCAGGTGATGGGTTTATGCCAGAAACTCTGCTTCTTTACCCAAAAAAAAAAAAAAAAAGCCAAACCGATCGCAGAACACGTGCATCCATTTACGCCTTATGGTCTTAGTTACTTTTGCAGTTTTTTGTTGTTTTATGGCGCACCGGCATCTTAGTCCACATTGCGCCAGTTTATTAATATCTGTACGAGTGTATTTAAGGACCTATTTGCATGCTGAACGGTCTAAAACCAGTATACTGCCATGAAAGATTCAATGGCCTTAGCAGAAAATCTAAAACACGCAAATCTCCAGTGGGATGGAAGCGGTAATCATCATATAAAAAAAGAATTTTATCTGATTTACAAAGATTTTATATTGTAAGTCTTGTTGGCCATATACATCGAAAGGAAATTTGAAAAATAATAATCAATCGTGACAATTGGTAGTGTTCCAATACATTTTTGATAAAGTGTCCAATGTCTAATGGATAATAATAGCAATCTATTCTTCTGAAGATTAAAAGGTACGAAAACTGCTGTTGTCCGGTTGTGTTGAAAATTGTTGTTGTCAATTATATTTTAACATAATAATGCACCGCACTATTGCCTATTCAAAGAAAAAAGTCTACCAAATTCAACTTCAGAAAATGAAAATCATCACAGCTCCAAACTTCCAGAACATCTGTCAATGAAGAACTCTTGATCTTTTCTGAAGGCTTCTTCCAATTTGTCGCGCTACTTCCAAAAAAAAAAAAAAAACCACCCTCATTAGGCATTTTTTGCCTTCCCAAATGGCAGTATTATTTTCCTGTAACAAGCGATATCGACGAATAACCTTTGATCACGTTACCACCATCACCAATATTGTTAAATCACTATAGAAGAAATACTTAATATCTATGATCTGAAGGATGCTTTTATACCTACTTCCGGGTGGAAGTTTGTTTGCATAAATTGGGCAGTAATAGAAGGTTAACAGTGTTTCTAACTGAAAGCTGTTAAAAAGTCGCTGATGCTGGTATATGCATTTCTCCAGATAGTTAATGTTCATTTAGTCTATATAACATCGTCTAAGGGATTTATATAATCGACAGTACTCCATAAAAATAGACTTGAATGCTTGTTATCATTAGCATATATAATAAGTTTGTATCATATGTTTGTACAGCATATAACTTTGATTCTGCACAACTCATGTACCTTGAGGGGAATGTTTTTTAATTTTTTTTTCCCCATTTTGTGTGAAACACCTGGGCGACAACTGTGAAGGATAAGTTGTACATGCCATTATGTGTGTATTAAGAATTACACTGGATTTAATATCATTTCCACAAGAATCATAATTGACTCCAAGTACCGCACAGAGGCTGTTTAATTCAAGGTATCGCGTAATAATGAATACTCAGAAGAAATTCAAAAATGTAAATATCTCGAATAGATGACATGTAGTAATGAGAAATGTAATGAAATTCGTTCAAATGCTATCTATGATATTAGTGCTTCTTCAAAATTCTCGATAACCTCATTTTTCAGCTAACATAATCGATGATAATTTGAAAATAGTTTTTCATCGCCACGTACAAAGATGTACCAAAAGTGCTACGTTTAATTCTATCAAATATAATCATCTGCTGATAATAACTTACCTGTATTTGATATTTAGGTTATATAAAGTGCGCCCTAATTATCGTGTGTTATTTAATTTAAGCAGCTGTTATTGATATTAAGAAAAGTCTACTGCAGAAAACTAAAAGCAATTAATTACCAGTTCTAAGAAAGGAAGCAGCAATGCTAAAGCAATTTCAGTAGGATGGGATACATAAACTGCGACCAAATCTTAGAAGTTTATCGAACAGTCTATGATTATCTCTGGAACAATGGAGTGGAGCGACATTTCGTGTTGTTTTGTCTAACAACCTTCCTCGTGATGGTTGAGAGAAAAAAAATGGACAACGTAAGGTAAAATTCGTGTAAGGCCAAAGCTTATATCCAATCTCTCGTGTTAGAATTTGCACAATATAAAATGTTAATTTTTGTCAGGTGTATAAGAGAAGAAGTAAAATGCCTTAAATTAACTACTCTCACCACTAAAGTAAATATTGAAGTTGCATATAAGTCGGCCTAAGACCATAATTTCACACAAGCACGCACATATTCAGAAATTATCCTATGTCAGTATCAATAATGTGCCCACATTTTTCAATAAATGCCCTTATGTCCCGTAATGCAATCCACTGAAGCTAACAGATATTTGATTTACTGCAGTCAAGGAATAATAACGTCCAAATCTTTCAGTAAATTTAAGTTAGTTCGGTTGTTTCGGATTACAAAACAGCAACTTAGCCCGTAATGCGACTGTGTTATGTCTTTAAATTACATATATAAATCGCAGTTTCCTGGTGGAAAAATCCTATTATCTCTGCGAGAGACCACCTATCTGGGCAACGATAATAAGCGATTTGTAGAATTGACAGGATCTGTTGGTGTATTTCCTTGTTCCTCCAAGGAGAAGAAAGTCCACGAAATGGGACAAAAATTAACTAATTTTATCAGGATGGATAAACCAACAAACCTTTAAATCAACAACTTGCGAGTAAAATGGAGGGAGTGTATTATGACAGCAACCGAAATATTTCTCAAACCATGGTATACAGCTGTCTTCCGTAATCCCGTAGCCCGAAGAGTACAGATGGTGCATGCAGGAGCAAAACAATGCAAACCAGTTTGTCTCCCGTGGTGCTGTAGAAGTTCAGTATTGATGATTTATAAACCACTGCTTTCATCAAATTATCGCTGTTGAATATTTCATATTTGCGAAGACTTCCAGCATGGATTTTTTTAAACTATACTTCGGTTTCTCTCCTGAAGCAGCTTATTGATCTGGATACGGTTTTGTCTCTTCTAACCTTAAATTATACCCTTAAAAATTTTTAACAGTTTAGTGATAAATCAGTCGTAGTAAAAAAAAAAAAAAGTTTGCTTATTTATTCATTCAATCTGAAACCTGTAGTTACAAAATGAACCATAAATACTCGCCCCCGGAAACAATAATAATATGCTAAAAAAGATGGGGGGGGGGCTTTGTCTTACTCCTGCTGAGGTTGTCTTTATATCATATTTTAAATATGTTTATTAATAATTACTGAATCAGAATTTCAGTTAAATATGCAAGGCAAAAAAAACAAAAGTGGAACACTGATAATTGTGTTCCACTTTGGTTTTTTGTTTGACAAAGTGAAATTGATAATTTCTGTCCGCAGGAACTTGTCTCGCTCATCAGTGGGCATCCAATTCCTCTCAGGACCTTATGCTTAGCGCTCTTCACCACCTTCTCCAGAGTTAATTGGCCTCAGAAACAGGTATAGGGGCTTCAGAAGATTTTTATCATATACTTTCATCCCGCAAATTAGCAAAAATGGATCCGTGTAGAAACACTATGAACGGTATTTGGAAATGGCTTATGAAATCAAGAACAAAAGATTTTGTTGGAGAACTGCTATAATATCTAAAAATCATCAGTATGAAATAAATAGATCATAAATGAACAAAACTTTTCCATGTTTTCTAGGAAAAAAGCAATCTTCAGAATGCTAATGATACCTACAGCTATTTCATAAACGTACATAAATACTGTCATATAATCATATCCCTCTTGAAAAAAATTTATGCGTTTATCACCATGTACTGTTCAATCGTGAAATATCTCTAGGCACTACCATGATCAAAATATCGATCGCTCTGCTGCTAAGCTTCGGCTCACCAATGATACAGAAAACCGCCTTATGCTTTCGATGGTAAGCTACCAGAATTTTTTTTTCCTAGCAACACTGCGGCAGTTTCATAGGGCTCCACAAGTCCCCAATAGGGAAAAACGCCGTAAGATCCAAGGAAGAGGGGCTCTGGACAACACATCAAAGACGGGGTCTCCGCTATCATCCATCTCCATAAGCCCTTGTTAACTTCACTACAGGAATCTTTATCCCATTTGGATTGAAATGTAAAAGTGAAATGAATGACCATACGTAGCAGCATTGTTTTCTTTTAATAGTTAAAAACATAAAAGTTAGTTACACTTTTGGAATTACCAGTATACCACGTGAGTACACCGACATTCTGTACAGACAAAAATGAACAGCAGAGCAACCATTTGAAGAGACTGATGAATACAATAGGTATTGACTAGTGCCTTAGCCTTTGAGTTAAATCATGCTATACTGACCTGAAATAAAGATTCCAAAATCTTACTCTGATTTTATTTTTTACAATTCTGTTTGTACTTTGTAATTATTGTATTTCTGATAATCTCAAAATTAAATTTAGTATATTTTATACCAGGCATGGTTTTTCTACATTTATAAAAAAGGTATTTTCATGATGTATTTTAGGTTCTATCTTTCTAAATGTTATGGTATTTTACAACTTAATTCATATTAAATTATTATAAAGTGACAAGTCAAAATAGGGATAGAAATATTACCAACAGGGTTAGCAGTAACATGCATAAACAATATCGTTATTATCTTCCCTTTGTACTAAATAACCAATCATAAAATCAATTCACTTTTCGTACGTAGCTGGTAGATATAAATTGAAATTCTTAAAGCTGAAAAATGGCCGTTTTTGACTTATGTCACTTTTCTTGTAGGGTCCAATAATATACATGAACATTTGGGACCTCGCTCTCTCTTTCTATTCGAAAAATATGCAGTTCTGGGATGTCTTCTGAACACGCGCATTACTTATAAATTTCACATAGTTCAATAAATATTGGAAGTACAATACGTTTAGAAGTTGGCGTTACTTGAAAACTCTCGGATATACACCGCAGAAAAGGGAATTAGCACTTTTTCTTCTGCCTCGAAAATAATAATTAATGCAATTACTAGAGAACACTCCAAGAGTCTCCTATCTGATTAACATACCTTGTAAGTGATGCGTATGTAAAAATATTTAGCAGTCGATCTGAAGTTGAAAGTTGACCACTTATTTTAAACAACAACGTAAGAAAAACTAGAATAGCAAAGAGAAAGCTAAGCAAATCACTTCTTAAATAAATAAAATTACAGGGAACAAATAAAATTTCTCTTATTTATATTTTAATCAAGACTCTTAATTTCTGCTTTCCAAATTCACGTTGTAACGAATTGAACTCGTTTTGCATTCAATCTTCAAAAATGAACAGCTTTATTATGAGAAATTACTGAGAAGTCCAAACAAATCAACAAACACATCGAGATAATTCACTTTACAGTATATTGCGCTTCACTAAAATGATAAAAGTAAACACCAAACATTGTTAACGTTTGTAGTAAGGAATGGGCAGATTCATGATAATAGAGAAATGTTTCCTCTCAACGTGTTTGGAGTATAAATACTAGGCTTTTAGGTTTAATTTTTGATGTCAATTATACGGTTCTAGAACAGCAGTATTTATTGTTCACAGCGAACACAGAACTTGAAATTTACCATGGATGAGTGCCATTTCAAGAAGGTTGTTCTGAAGTATTTGTTTGCAGAAAGGGAAGCAAGCAGTCTCGCTAATTAGCGAAATTGATCATTTCGCGAATTAATCGAAAATTCAAGAGAAAATGTACACATTATTAGCAGCATAATAATTATTAATATTTAATTATAAAGCAGTCAGATATTTTCTAATTCACACGAGGTTGAGATTTTGCTGTCGTTTTACAAAGGGCAAAATATGACAAAAACAAGCTTCGAGTAATAACACTTCCTTTCAAAAGTATTCGAACACTCTTCTAAGAAGAGTTAACCGCACGAGCAGTTTACTTTTAGAAGAAAAGTTGCCCTCTCAGTAGTTTGCCACACTAAATCGTTGGTTTTCTTTGCCTATCAAGAGTGACACAATAGTTAAACCACGACAAGACTGTAGGTCAAGCAAGTGACGGAAAGGAATTAATTGGAGAGCTCTGAAAAAGGACAGTTACATAATTTCCCAAAGATGCACTAAAAATCTGACATCGAGGTTTCAAACAGCCACAGAACTATTCTTAAGTGCTTGTACTGCTCTTGAGTTACAGAGGCTTGGTTTTTAAGGGAGAGTTCAGCTCACTATCCCCGCATCACCGACCAACGCCAAACGTTTGAATTCTTGCATTTCCCATCAATTACGGACCCGGAAAAAAAAAAGTCCTAGGAGCTAGAATCGTACTTAGGTGTTCAGGTCGTTCATGTAAATATCTATGCACTGATGGTCGGTTGGTTTGCCAGTTTCATGAATAAAAACTATCCAGTAAGAGACCGAGATCGAACAAACTCGGTCCCGGTGTGAAAAAGTAGTCATAAAAATTCATCCAATCGTAATAAGAAGCATTTCTAAACTTCAGCCGAAGACGGGATTCATCGTAAAACTCGTGCACTGAGACGCCAACACTGCGCAAGAAAACAATGCACTGTTTATTGCACTACCCGAGAAGACTTGGATTTGGAGAAAGTCCAGAGATCTCTACCTATCATCCATCCTCCCAACGTTGAAATTTGGAGGAGGAAACTTCATGCAGTGAGGCCGCAGGAATAGATCCATGATTTTCAGTCTCAGACCTGAAAATCCTAAATGTAAGTCATACTCTAACGTCTTTATGGAACTGCTGTACCCATTGGTGTTCCAAAAAGACAATGCTGCGCTCCATAAAAGCAAATTTGTGTGCAGTTAATTTGGGGAGGGGAGGAAGTCAGCCCCAGATTACTTAGGAACGCCAAAAGTTGATCGGAGCCGTGTATTCCCATCAATTGTGGACTCTGCTATAATGAAAAGAGGCCTAATGAGAGATCCGATGAGTCGTTCCATAGGACCTCTAGTTCGAACGGATGTGATGACCTCATGAAGTGGTCGAAAGTCTTGCATAAGGAATCAATCGCCATTTAAGTCAAAGGTGAATACAGTTTATTAATTTCTTTAAAACAAAACGTTCATTTTCTTCGAAATTACTGGTGTTGAAATACTTCTGAATAAGCAATGAATAAGGTTTGCTGGTGAAAGTATCTTTCGTACATTTTAAGCAGCTGTCTCCAAACTGTTGGCAGCTGATAGCTGTTATACGCAATTTCTGCCTGTAGCTGGCTCTACTTTTAAACATTTGGTTCTATGATTAAAATATCAGATCCTCAACAGTATTAATCGACGTTCCACTCTCATTTTTATTTCTGGTCTGCTTAAGAAGAAAATCGAAGACCATGGTCCTACACAGTGTATAATACAATGGAAGGTTGCAATGCCAAACCTGACACATGGGAAATTCAGAGTTATGCCAAGAAAATGAGCGATGATTTCTGATTATATGAATTTATATTATATCAGTACAAACGGATATAAACTGCATTCACAAAATATTTGATTAAATTGCTTCTTATCAGTGTAACTCTTAAAAAAAAACTAAATAATGCAAGGACCACAAAATAAATAACACCGTTAAGATTGTCTATTTTCAGATAACACCGGAAACAAAGAAATGGAGTTTTTGGATGGATCACGACGTGTTTACAGATATAAAATACAAGGGAAAAACGAAAAACGCTTTAAGTTTGCGTGCTCAAAGTATATCTAGATGAAAGAAATGCCTTATTGGATCACTATCTGGAATTTATAGCTATAATTTTGCATGACAGAACTGTTCTGTTTGTGAAAATATCAAGGAAGGTCCATCATGGGTTACGCTTCAGTATATACACCGCCGGATAGCATCTGTTAAGAATCTGGAATCCAAGCAAAGTCTGAGTTTCAGCAAGCATTTTATCATTGGTGCTGTTTTTAAAGTGAGAAGTTTGGACAACGCAGCATTTGTTCTCGATTCAAAATACGTGTGTTATCATAATAACAAATACGGTATCAACATTCCAGTAAATCGCGTGGATTTTGGAGATGAAGTAATCATTTCCATCACCTTCATCACAACAGGATTAAAGAAAACAAAGTATAGATGAAAACTGCCCAGTCCCTCAAACTGGCACCCAAATCTATTTACATTCAAGAATCGTTAAGAATATTTTACTAAATTTGATAAACACAACGTACTTATTTTGATGAAATATTCGTGAATTTTCACTTGGAAAGGGTTGGGGAAACGGATTTCGAAAGAGGAATCTAAAACATATGGTGGCTGTTCTCGGCTATTTCTTTTGCCTGTAAATTTGTACAGCAACATAAGT